>NC_056557.1:27425793-27499223 GCF_013358625.1 Macadamia integrifolia | reverse complement strand
GTCGAGCTGAGCTCCACCCTTGAGGCCGTGCTGAGCTCCACTTCTGAGGCCGAACTGAGCTCTACTATGTGACGCCAAGCTGGGCTCAACCTTTGATGCCGAGCTGAGCTCTAGCCTTGTTGCCGAGCCGAGCTGTGTACTTTGATTATTTTGATGATTTCCTTTACATACTTGATATATGAATTGTACTTTTATTGTGTAATTATCATGCCTTCGGGCCCACATGTATATAATTATTGTATCACAATTCGGGTATCAAGTACTATGGGATTATTCACAGGTAAAACTTAGTCTTCCACTGATCTGATGAGCTTATATTAGTTGTGTGTATGCTGTGGTGGAATACAGTATCTGATGATCCTGGCAGGATTGGGTTAACTGGTGTTAACCCAGTCACTGGCCTGGTTCTGTGAGAACGGGGTGTGACATGTGGTATTCAGCCTCCTCTCTACATAAGAGAAGGTGATTTCACATCAGATTCAGATGATGATGGGCCTGAAGACGAAGGAAGGGAAACAGAGGTTTACTTGGAAGAGCATACCTCTCTATTTGAGATGGATGAAAATATGTGTGAGATTTATTCAAACACACTAGAAATGCAAAGAAGGGTGGATGAAATCAGCCAGATGCTAGGCGAAGTGACTGTCAGTGAATAGTACTATAAGGAGTAGCTAAATGACCTGAAAGAAATTGGGCCACATGATACATTTGTAGAGGTAGTGGTCGTTGAATTCCAAATGCTATCCAATGCGGTTAAGAAGATGAGAGCAAGGGCTCTTGATATCTATAGAGGACCTCAACTCTCTACCTCAATCTGAGAAGGGGATTCCAATGAAGATGATTCGATGGTAGGGATAATTACTATTATGGATAGTGATGATGAAGATCAGTATCCCACCGAGATCATTATAAAGAAGTCTATCATAGTGATGGAAACCATGACTGTGTAGACTATAAAGGAAAGGCTTTAGTAGTAGAGCAGCCCAAGAATTATGAGGTAGGTTCTAGCAGCTTGAAAAAAGAACCAGAAAATCCAATGTTAGCTCAATTGAAGAAGGCTCAAGCTAACATTTCCTTCTGGAGATTGTTGATGGCTTCTCCCTCTCATCGTGAGGCAGTATTGAAATCCCTCACTCATGTACAAGTACTGATCGAGATTGACCTAGTGCAGCTTTCCCACATAGTAGGGGCAACATACGCAATACAATCTCTAGTATTCTTAGACATTGACATTGCTAAAGGGGGGTTGTACAACAAGGCATTGTATAACAAGGTGGATTACCTCGACAAAACTGTTCCTCAAGTCCTCATCGACAATGGGTCGGCCTTAAACATCTTGCCTTAAAGATCAGCCAGCAGCATTGGCGTCAACATGAATGAAATGAAAGCAACAGGCCAAACCATAAGGGCCTATGATAACACCAAGAGGAAAATTCTGGGATTACTCACCTTGGCTGTGATGATAGGCCTGGTGAAATTTGACATCAACTTCCAAGTCATTGATATACCGGCTTCCTTCAACATACTATTAGGGAGGCCGTGGTTACATCATGCTAAGGCTGTGTCATCTAGCCTCCACCTGAAAGTTAAGTTCATATATAAAGGAAAAGTGATTGTCATCTGAGGGGACCTGGAAGTAGTTAATACTATGGCCAATATAGAGAAAGGGGAGAGAAGACATAAGAGGTCTGCCTCGGCGAATTTGAGATAGAAGGCACTTGTGCCATGATTGCAAAAGGGACGATCGAAGCAAACACCTTGGTTGACTATGAGGCAGCATTGAGCCCTCCTGTGGGCCAAATGATGAAGAACATGAAGTACTTCCCTGGTATGGGATTGGGAAAGTATGCACAAGGTGTATCCAAGTTACCAACCCCAGTTGTCAACAAGGGCAAGAATGGATTGGGGCATGTTCCTCTAAGTAAGGGCAAGGCCAAGATATTGAAGATGACTAGAAAAATATCCACAACTTACAACCCCACTGTCAACGGGTACTTTGTAAGAGAAGGAGAAGATTTCCCATTCTGTGAAAATGTCGAGCAATAGTTTGATGTGAACGCCACCAAAATGCAACCAGGATTCAAAGTGTTCTTCCAAGACGAGTTCGACTGGGTGACATATGAAGTAGAACAGTTGCAAGCTCAGAAGAGTGATTAGGAGAGTTGTATTACTAGAATAATTCAAGTTTCCTGCATTAAGAGTGGGTCTTATAGTATCAATCCCGTAACTTTGATCCGGTCAAAAGAGCCATCAAGCCCTAGGATTCTTCTGAAATGGCAATGGGATGAGAAGATAAAGCTCACCTATTGGAGTCTACCTTTTCCCAATTATTTAAAGATCCACATCTACTCTCTTCTATAAGAGCCTCGAGCACAAGAGCTTCATGACCTCAAACCAAGGCCGTTCAGGGGAAGAAGTGTTTTTGCTAAGCAGAGAAGAGCTCAAGGGATGATGGTTTGTATGTACTGTGCTAGAACCAATTGTAATGGGAGATCCCGTGAAGGTAATCAAAGATGTAATCAGGGAGCAGGGATGGCTTCACTTAATAGGATGATGAAGCTAGACTACATAGAAGAGGGCTTGAGTAGCCTCGACTGTGACTCTTCCCTCAATAAGTTTGGTTTTAGAGACTATGAAATCAGGCCGATGAAGTATGGCCCAAGGAAGAAGCTAGACAAGTACACCGCTACCATCGAAGAGGTAGCAGTAATCAGCCTGGAAGGAGAAGAAGACAACCCTTTGCCTCACTTGCTCATGCACCAGTCTACTGAACCACTTTTGAACTAGACGAGCATTGGGGAGGAATTCAAGTTCACTCATGCCATTGAGTCAACCAACCAAATTACCACTAGTATCAAGTCGGTCGTCGAGTCTGTCGATAAACCTTATGTTCACAATTCTATCATCGAGTCTTCTGTTTATGAGTCTGTTGTTCCCGTAGAGGAAAGTCAAGAGTCCATGTATGTTGGGTCTATCACTCCTTCATTCATGAAGGAAATTTCCTATTCCTAGTATGACTTGCCTCCTTTTTCCGATGATGATATAAATGAATATCAAAACTTAATAAAACAATGCAAACCAAAGAAAGCCCAACCCATCCATAAGGATACCCGGGTTATTAATTTGGGAACCGACCAATGCCCTCGAGAGGTAAAAATTGGTATCACCCAAGAAGATGAAGAAGCAGAATAGATGATCAGCTTACTAACGGAATTTACAGAAATCTTTGCCTGGTCATATGAAGATATGCCTGGAATTGACCCCAACATTGTATAGCATCATTTTCCGACTTACCCTAGGGCAAAGCCCATCAAGCAGAAGCTCAAAAGGATGTGTCCTGAATGGAGTGAGAAGATTAGAGAAGAAGTCATGAGGCAATGAAATACGGATTTCTTACAAATGGTAAAGTACCCCCGATGGTTGGCCAACATTGTACTAGTTCTAAAGAAAGATGGAAGAGTATGTATGTGTGTGGATTTTCGAGATCTCAACAAAGTGAGCCCGAAAGATGATTTTCCATTACCTCATATTGATGTATTAGTCAACAGCATCACAGGGCATGCCTTCCTACCATTTATGGATGGATTCTCAGGATATAATCAAGTGAGTATGCACCCAGAGGATCGTGATGCAAGGTCATGCCTTTTAGATTGAAGAATGCCTGGGCAACTTATCAAAGAGTAGCTATAGCCATCCTACATGACATGATACATAAGGATGTGGAGGTCTATGTGGATGATATGATTGTGAAGTCAAGAGATCGACCAGGGCACATTCCCATGTTGAGACGTTTTTTCAAAAGGATCAAGAGGTACCAACTAATGTTGAACCCCCAGAAGTGTGTGTTCGGGGCAATTGCAGGGAAGTTGTTGGGTTTCTTGGTGAGTGAAAGGGGCATCGAAGTTGACCCCATCAAGATCAAGGCAATTCAAGAAATGCTCGTACCTCGCACAGAGAAGTAAATCCGAGGGTTCTTGTGTCACATCCATTACATCAGCAAGTTTATAGCCCAACTGACTAAGACTTGTGAACCAATTTTCAAGTTGTTGAAGAAGGATCATCCCACGAAATGGAGCGATCAATGTCAATAGGATTTTGACAATATAAAAGAATATCTTATGAACCAGCCAGTGTTGACATCACTAGTGGAAGGAGAACTGCTCTTGTTGTATTTGTCAATTGGAGAAAATTCCATAAGCTCATTGCTAGCTCAGAAAGAAATAGCTAAGGGGGCGGAGCACTTATTACCTCAGTAAGAAGTTTTTGGAGTATGAAACACGGTACACATATCTGGAGAGAACCTATGTTGCATTGATTTGGGCCACCAAAAGGCTGCGACATTACATGATAGCATATCCAGTACAATTGATCTCAAGGATGGATCCAATCAAGTATCTCTTTGAGAAACAAGCTCTCATAGGAAGAATGTCTTGTTGGCTGCTATTGTTATCAAAATTTGATATCAATTATGTTAGTTAGAAAGCTATCAAGGGGCAGGCTATAGCCAATGATTTGGCTACTTACCCAATAGAAGATGGAAGAGCCCTAGATGATGCTTTTCTAGATGAAGAGATTTCAATAATTGAAGAAGAAACATCCAACGAATGGCAGTTATTCTTTGATGGAGCAGCCAACCAGAAGGGGTGTGGTGTAGGGATTTTGCTTGTCACTCCAGACAACCTTTATCTGCCCTCATCATTCCGCCTTGATTTTCCATGTACCAATAACATTGCTGAGTATGAAGCATGTGCCTTGGGACTTGAGATAGCCCTAACCATTGGACTTAAAAGAATCAAGGAATATGGAGATTCGGCCATTCTCATATGTCAAACACAAGGAAAGTGGAAGACCAGAGATGAAAAGCTGAAGTCGTACCAAGAACATTTGGAAGAGGTGATCGGACATTCTAAGAAGATCTCATTTGAATACTTCCAAAGAGATAACAACTGGTTTGCTGACGCCCTGGCAACATTGGCATTAATGGTAGAATATAATCCAATGGCTAAGATTCAACCATTCTTAGTGGAGCAAAGAAGCAAGCCCATCTACTAGAATATGATAAATTCTCTCACCATAGATGGCCGATCTTGGTTCATTCACATTGTGGACTTCATCAGGGAGAGGAAGTACCCAGTTGAAGTTACTGACAGGGAAAAGAAGTTCCTTGAGGAGATATGCTACCTAGTTCATCCTCCAAGGAGATTTGTTATACAAAAGATCCTATAATGGGATACAACTGTTGTGTGTAGATGAAGAGCAAGCTCAGACAATCATGGAAGAAATTCATCAAGGCCTTTGTGGACCCATATGAATGCCAAAATGTTAGCCAAGAAGATCCTCAGAATGGGATATTATTGGAATACAATGGAAGCAGATTGTGTCAGCTATGTCAAGAAATGCCACAAGTGCTAGATATTTACCAACATCATATATATCCCGCCAATGGAATTGCACTCACTCAGTTCCCCCTGGTTGTTCTCCACTTGGGGCATTGACATCACAGAGAAGGTCAACCTTAAAGCATCCAACGGATATGAGTTCATCTTGGTGGCAATTGATTACTTCACCAAGTGTGTTGAAGCCCAATCATATGCAGTTCTCACATCAACCAAGGTAGTAAAGTTCATTCAAGTAAACATCATTAGCTGGTATGAAGTACCATAAGAGTTGATATCAGATCAAGGATCTTATTTTTGGGGCAAGACTGATAAGATTTACAAAAATTTCGGCATCAAGAGGCATCGCTCTACCACTTATAGGCCATTGACCAATGGGGTAGTAGAATCAGCCAACAAGAACATCAAGGTTATCCTCTAGAAGATGGTGGAAACACACAAGGATTGGGTAGACAAGTTACCACTTGCATTATGGGCATATCGGACTTCTGTGCCGTCCTCGATCGGGGTAACTCCATTCTCCTTGGTATATGGAGTCGAAGTAGTTTTGCCAATAGAAATCCTAGTACCATCCCTAAGGGTACTGATGGACAGTCAATTACCAGAAGGAGAATGGGTGAAAGCTAGGCACGATGAGCTTAATTTTATTGATGAAAGGCATATGAAGGCCATAGATCATCCAAGGAAGTATTAGCTGAGAATAGCAAGGGCTTTCAACAAAAATGTGAAGCCCCAACATATAGAAGAGGGTGAGCTTGTTCTTTGTGATCAAAGAGCTCAAATTCATAATCCTAGAGGAAAGTTTTGGCCCAATTGGAGTGGCTCATTTACTGTCAAAAAATTCTACCAGGCAAAGCAGTGAAGCTTACTGAACTCAATGGGGAGGAAGTAGCAGGATTGGTCAATATGGATCAACTCAAGAGATATTATGTTTAATCGGGTGAATAGCCTGAACTACGCTAGACCTGATTCCTCCCAAGGGATATGTATGTAACTTGACATGCTCAAGTGCAGTCTTAACCATCTCAAGGCAATAAATCGGTTCCTAGATTAATAATCAAGGTACCCTAAAAGACAATTATAGCTTGTGTCCCACAAGAATCACTATTTGGCATATATGACCATCAGGAATCTGTCATTCCCCTATGGTCCATCACATCTCTTCTAGAACTTCATTATCCCCAAGAATCGCTATTCGATATACATGGCCATTAGGAATCTGCCATTCCCCTATGGTCCTCCCAATACCTATCCAGGGTTTTATCTCTCCTCCAAATATTTCCACCCAGCACTATTAATCAAGGCCAGTTCATTCCCCACCCTTGATTAGTCAGGACTTTGATGCATAGTGGTAAAGGTTTGGTTGTGACCATGGCTAATGTCATTATACCTCTTCTTTGCTTAATTTGGTTTTAGGAAAGATCATGGACTCTTTGGATTAGACACTGAGGAAGTGGACATTAAACATTGGCATCTCTGATCCAGACCTACTAAAATCAGTGAATTTGTCTATGCTTGAGTAGATCAGATGTATGGAATTGCACCATGGCTTACTCAAACGAGCACCTCAACATTGGGACGCTAATCTCCATGTATTTTGGTTCAGAACCATTGAGATATGTCCAACTCTGGAGGAATTGGTGGATTTTTATCCACTCCAAGAATTGTCTCCTCACATTATAGCTCTTCTTTCCTCCCTTTGGTAGGAGAATTGTATTCATGTAATCTATTTGCTTTCACTTGCTAGTAAAGTATGGTGATGCTTAAATTTTCACATTATTCCAATTGCCTAGATGAATGCTTGAGTGTGGAAATAATGTAAAAAAGTTTCTTAAAATTAAGAAATTCTTCATTCCAAAAATACAAAGTACATAAAGAAAAGATAAAGAAAGAAAATAAAAGAGGAACAAACATGGGGAGGGAAAAGAAAAATCCAAAAAGAAACACTGTATCTGTATCTTGCCAAGAAAGGATCGTTAAGGATCAACATCCTCTTTGGTACCATATTCAGAGCAATCCATTGTAAGCATCATTACATCGGCCTCAGGTGGCCAAATCTCATTACATCAGCCCCAAGTGGCCAAATCATCATCACATCGGCCTCAAGTGGCCAAATCTCATTGCATCGGCCTCGAGCAGGCCAACCTCATTTGACTGACCCTAGTGACCCGCAATCATTTGTATCGATCCAAAGGATTCCAGTTTCATTGTACATCCAAACCAAGACTAAAGCCCAGATTTGATCAAAAGGTCCAACTAGGAAACTCCACCAGAGACTGGCATATGGAAGCCCGGTTAAAGGAAACTAAGGTGAATTTGCTAAATCCCTTCTACAGAGAGGGTTCAAACCTCTGCAAAATACATTTTTGGAATGGCATTCACCAAACCAGATCCATCTCAAGTACTAACATCTTCTACAGGAATGGCATAAAATCCCTACATGCAAGATCGGAAAACCAGGTAAGATTCTAAACTTTGACTAGTTAAAAAATATTACATGGTGCATTTTCAACTCTGTCATTGTAGAGCATGATGATGGCAGTACATACTCTGGGGGACAATAAGTGGTCATTCTTTTCTTTGCCCTTCGGCTATTGGCACAGGCCTCGGCCAAAGAGGGGCATTCTGTAGACAACCAATTTTATCACCCTCCCCCGGCAATGACGATACAAGGACGGTGGACATGAACTCTCACTTCCAATCAATGGAGATGCTTGACAGTGGTAATCTACCCTTAACCATCCCCAAACCTACCCAAACCCTGATTTACCCGAAAACCTTAAAACCCGATGCGGGAGGAAAGAGGGTCCAATTTTGACTTTTCATATGCGAAGGAATCCGGTCGAAAGTGACGATACAAATGGATAGTACTCGGAAATATGATTCCAACAATAAATGGTGCATCAAAATCAGACTTACGGATCTCCCGTAATCATTCCCATTAGCCATTTCTAACACTTCTGGAGATTTTTCCAACAAAACTGTGTTTTCCCAAAAGTTCCCCAGATAGTAGGGATTTCTGTCCTCAACAATTGGGTTTTCTGTCAAAATCCTAGTTTTAAAAAAAATATCTTTTCCAACATCCCCGGAAGCCATTTTTGACACCTCCGGAGATTTTCCCAAAATTCTCCCGCTAGTCGGGTTTTTGTTAAAAATTCCCCCAACAGTCAGGTTTTCTACTAAAAATCTCACTTTTTGAGAAAATATTTCATTTGCTAGAAAATATCTTCTTTACTTTCAAAAGCAAGAAAATATCTTGTCCACTTTCACAAGAGAAAATCTTCACCATTTTCAAAAATTTCACATCACACTTTATGTCATGTCATTGGTCTTTCCCCACTAGGTAAAAATTAGGTGTCATCACTTCATTGATTAAAATTCTCCTGATAATCGGGTTTTCTATTAAAAATTCCCCCAATAGTCAGGTTTTCTGCTAAAAATTTCACTTTTGAGAAAAGATTCCATTTGCCAAAAAATATCTTCTCCACTTTCAAAAGCAAGAAAATATCTCATCCACTTTCACAAGTAAGAGAAAATCTTCACCATTTTCAAAAATGTCACATCACACTTTAAGTCATTTCACTAGTCTTTACTCACTGGGTAAAAATTAGGTGTCATCACCTCATTGATTTCAAAAAACTATAAATACCCCCCCTTTTGACTTGAAAAACATGCCGATGACTCCCTTAATAGCAACCCCTTTCTTGCAGGAGCTCTGCCCTCTCTCCTCCTCCTTCCCTCCCCTTTCAGCTTCTTTGGGCCTTTGAAGCGATCTTCGTAAAGATCTGAAGTTCTACTCGGATCTTCGAAGTGTTCTTCGGGGTTTTAAAGAACTTCAATCCAAGTTTTAGTTCAATCCATTTTTTTCCAAAAATGGAAAGTTTTTAGCTTCCCCCTTTGAGTGCTTTTGGTTTTTTTCCAAAAAATGAAAGTTTTAAGCCAAAGCTCTGTTCGAGTGCCACCTCAGCCTAGCCTTCCATAATCTATCCCCAATGGAAGCTCTGCTCGAGTGCCCTTAGAATATTTTCCAAAAATAGCCAGCCTCAACGGAAGCTCTGCCTGAGTGCCCCTGGAATCTTTCCAAAAGTAGCTCATCCCTAGCAGTAGCCCTGTCGAAATCAATAATCAACAAACAAGCTAATCCTAAGTTAGACCTCTATCCGTAGATAACCACAGTCATCTCAAGCTAGGAGTATATAAGCATCAACCAGGGGCCCACCCCTCTTTGACCCGAGACAGGGGTCAAATTCAGGTATAATCTCTCTCATTTAAGCATAATGTAGATATCTAATTAACCTTGCTTTAGTGTATATAAATAATTGTTTTTATTTAAATGTACATATGTTTGATAATATAGCCATGCATACAGAATAGGAATAAATTATGGAAAATGTTCGGTCTTAAACATCTAGTAGGAAGACCGATTGAACAGGGTAGAGTGGGTGCCTAACACCTTCCCAACTCTAGAACCTGACTCTTACCCTAAATATCTAGACTATACCAATTTTCGGGCCCTTTTCTCAGGAATCAAGCCCACCCCTGGGTTCTAGGCCCATAACCCTAGGTGGTGACTCCACACCCTTTCTGTATGATCCCAATCCCCTATATTGGACCATCATCAAATCTTGTCTTTATGACGAACCTGGTACACCTGGGAAATAGGCCTCCATGTATTTTTAAGTGGTGATACAATGGTGTAGGGCCCGTAGAAGCACGCATGAAAGTACTCCCCACCTTATCCACCAAAGGATATAAGAGAAGGCCCAAATCCCAAAGACCTTCCCCCTGATAGGGATATCTCGGATTCGAGGCCTGCTACCCTCACAAGAGGTGATGCCGGGGTTATTGGTGGAGGTACTGAGGGAGATGGTGGAGCCGATAGTGGTGCTAGGAAAGGTGTTGGTGGGGTTGACGGTGGTGATGGTGGTGTTCCACCACTTGACCCACAGACTATAGGTTCCATTGTTGCCTCCTCTTCTCGTAGCATTAGAGGCGCGAGTGTAGACACCCAATTTTGTCACCCTCCTTTGGATATGATGAACTATTGATCTTGGACGCAACTTCTACTTTTGATTGACAGAGATGATAATTGATTGAGGTAATCCAACCCGAAAACATTCCATACTCACCCAAAATCCTGAAAACCCCATGCGAGAGAAAAGAAGGGTCTAATTATGATATATTATATATGAAGGAATTTGGTCCTAGGTGACCATATGGATGCATAGTACTTAGAATTATAATTTCAACGATAAATGGCACCTCAAAATTAGACCATCGGTTCTCCAGCAATCGTTCCTAGAAAATTACATCCTAATCATGCGCACCCCACCTGCTCCGCACACCTATGGCTTGCCTCGTAGGCACCCTACCTACCCTACCCACCCATGGCCTACCTTGCACGCACCTCACCTACCCCGCATGCCAATGGCCTGCCTCGCATGCACCCTGCCTACCATGCATGCACCCCGCCTACCATGCATGCACCCCGCCTGCCATGCATGACCATGGCCTGCCATACCAGTGCCCCTGCCAGCGTCCAGCATTCCTGCCAGCCTCCAACACCCCTACTAACCTTTAGTGTCCCTACCAACCTCTAGTGCCCTGCCAGCCTCCAGTGCCCCTGCCAGCCTCTAGTGCCCTGCCAGCCTCCAGTGCCCTTGCCAGCCTCTAGTGTCCCTGCCAGCCTTCTGTACCTCTGCCAGCCTCCTGTACACCCCCGTCTGATGTCGTGTGCCACCATCGATGGTTGAAATATACGCTCCCATAACTACATTGGTGAAGATATTTTCTCTTCACCATCTTATGCACTCTACACTATTTCGCTAGCGTACCCTACACCGTGAGCTCCTATTAGCCTAAAAAGGCATCTTTTTACCTCATTGGCCCAAAAAAATTTACTTTTCACCCTTTGGCCAAAGAAATTTACCCTCCACCCCATTGGTCCAAAATTTCATACTTTCACCCCATTGGTTTAGAAAATTCACTTTCTAACCCCATTGGTTAGAGAAATTCCTCTTTCCTCCCCATTGGTTAAAAAATTCTATAAATACCTCCCGTCCCTTTGGTTTTTCACACCACAAACACTCAAACCTCCTAGGAGCATCCATAGTGGAAAAGCTTTACCCTCTCTCCTCCCCTTCCCCCTTGAGGTTTTTTAAGTCTTCAAAGAGATCTTCATAAGATCCAAAGTGTTCTTCGGGCCTTCAAAATTCTTTAATCCTTTGCCTTCCTTAAGTGAGATTTTTATAGGAAAAGTTTCCCCATAGTCTCCCACCCCCTTTTGAGGTTCGTCAAGTCTTCGGAGAGATCTTCATAAGATTTGAAGTGTTCTTCGGGCCTTCAAAGTTCCTCAATCCTTAGAATTAGCCTATCCCAGTGGAAGTTTTGTCGGAGTGCCACCTCAGCCTAGTCCTCCCATAGCCTATCCCCAGTGGATGCTCTGCCAGAGTGCCATCTCAGCCTAGCCCTCCCATAACTATCCCCAATGGAAGCTCTATCAGAGTGCCACCTTAGCCAAAATCCAGAAGTTACCCATCCCAAGTTGAAGCTCTACTGAATCAATACCGCAATCAAAACCTGAAAGTAACTGTTCCTAGCTAGAACTCTGTCCAATTATTACCATAGTCAGAATCTCTCAAAAAAGCAAGTTGGAGGTCAAGACCATCTTCTCCTAAGCCAAGAGAATTCACAAGAAAGTTCAGCCGGCACCAGTAAGGGTTTCACCCCTCTTGACCCAAAATAGGGGTCAAGCTCAGGTATAATTTCTTACCCAAATTAGCATAATGTAGGCTTTATATTGACATTTCTTTAGTGTACATACTCATTTAAATTCAGTCAATGTATATATGTGTGATAAATTAGCCATGCATACGGAATAGGAATAATTATGGAAAATATTCGTTCTTAAGCATCTAGTAGGTAGACCGATTGAACTAGGTAGATTAGGTGCCTAATACCTTCCCAATTCTACAACCTTACACGTACCTTAAATCTCTGGACTAGACCAACTTTTGGGCCCTTTTCTCAAGAATTAGACCCACACCTGGGTCCTAGGCCCATAACCCTAGGTTGTGACTCCAAACCCTTTAGTATAATCCTAATCTTCTGTATTGGACCCTCATCAAATCCCCGTCTCAATGAAAAACTTTACACCCCTATGAAATAGTTCTCCACGTATCTCCGAGGGGTGATATAGCACACATGACACACCACTCCCTAATAAAGAGAAAGAGAGGAGAAAGAGCTGAATACATAAAAGCTTCTCTCTTTTTGCCTCCCTCCAAAGGGGAAGAAGGGAATTCTCCGACCACTACCCTCACAGTGGTGACTCTACTGGGGATTTGTCAAGCTTATGACACTAGATGCTATCATTAAATGCAAGACATTTTTCACCACATCTGTTTGAAAACATGTTTGGCTAACCCCATGTTTGTAATTATACTCGCTAACCGCGTCATGCATCGTTTTCTTAAAGTGAAATCATTTGGCGAGGGACTCCCTATCATGCCCACACCCTCGGGGAGGTAAGTGCATGTCATGGAGAGTACTTTGAGAGCAAATGGTAGCTGCTTCTTGTACAAGGGTGTGGGGTATTGTTAAATGGTGAAGATGTTCATAATTGTGCTAGCACCCTTGGGGATGTTCGTGCACTTTATGACATTCTAAGATCGAATAATGATATTCCTGCATTACACTTTTGCACAAAATCACTCACTATTCCACCACCCCGTGGCTAATTGCATAACTTAATGTGTAGTCACGAGTAATGGGCAAGGAAGTCACCCCCTTGATCTCGTACCTTTGGGTATATCAAAAGGATCACGTACCTTGTGTATATAGATCCTGTTGAGGAACCCTTGTCGGTCCTATTGCATCCACTGCATACTCGCATCATGTAGGAAATAGATGGTGAATGTTAGGAATGGCACAAGCTGATCTACAGAATTTGTTTGCAGTCTTGAAAATGAATTTTACTATAATACATTCTAGTCATAAAGAAGTTCTCTCCTAAGTGGGTTTCAGATAAAAGGTGTCCTTCCTCCTTAGAAATGAAATATGGATGACTTGGTATGCGCAACTTCAGGGTGATGCCCTTCGAAATCCCGTAAAATGCCAAATTATCTAAAAGACCCGAGGAAACCAGGAGGAAGGTCACCTAGTCGGGTAAGATTAAAGAAAGCACGACTTTATCGATGGAGAATGTCTTAATAGGAATATTTTGGTGAAGCCATTTGTGTGAATCTCCCGCTTATGACACTGAGTGGACTAGGGGCATCGACCCCTGCCCACTCCCTATCATTAAGTGGATTAACTTTGGATGGATCATTGGTTGATGATTGAATGGATGAATGAATTAAGGGTTGGGATTACAAGAATCCTAAAATAAGCCACTTTTGGTTCAGGCACAGCTCTACAACACAAGTACTCCCTGCGGTCCATTTGGACACGTCAGGGCAATCGGTTGACTTGCTTAAGTCCAGTATCACCTCCATCATCTCTCCAAGACTGTTTACCACCAAGTGATTACAACCCAGTTCACATAGATCCACACAACCCTGAATCACCCGAGCAAAAGTGGGTCCACCCCATAGAGACTTTGCAGACAGAAATGGCAGAAGTCAAGAGAGGAATAGCCTTGATACTGCATACACTCCAAAACCCTCCTAGGATTGATCCAAGGACTGAGCCAGCACCAACTACAGGGGAATTAGAATAGAATGGAGCTATAGGTTATCGTGGGAACTCTTATCAAGTTGACTCAGGAGAACCAAAGCAAGTCAGACCACCAAGTGAATGAGGAGTTTCACCTACCTGTCTGAATGGTCAACAAGGAACCTATTACAAGGACCCCCCGCCCAGGGTAGTGATTGAAGATGAGGGAGAAGACTTCATAGAGCATGTCTGAATGGAACCTCCAGAGACAGAGAAAGGAAGGAAACTTAGAGAGCAATTAGAGAAGTTGGAGAATATGATTCGAGTGGGAAAAGGCTCGGAAATTCAAGTGGTGGAATTTGATGAGATGAGTTTCTTCTTTGGAGAAAGAATTCCTGAGAAGTTCAAATGGAAAACTGATAGATTTGACAGGTCAGGGGACCCTAAGGCTCATCTCAAAGTCTTCCTTAGCATCGTTAAATCATGGCAACTTGCGGACAACTAGATGGGATAGGCCTTTATGTTAACCCTATCAAGGCTAGCTCTAAGATGGCTCACACAGTTGGAGTCATCCCAAACCCAGAATTGGACAATAGTGGTGAAAGCCTTCACCAAGCATTGAGGCAACAACCCAAATAAGGATTCAATGCCTTCCTAATAAGGTTTAAAGACAAGGCCGCTAAGATGGCAGACCGGCCTTTAGAAGCAAAGCAAGTAGAAATGTTGATGAAAACTTGTCAAAGCCTTTTTCTGATGTCCTCTATTACCAACACCTGTAAAAATTTTATGCCTTGATAGCCACCGGTACACGTGTGGAAAATAGAATCTTAAGAGAAGCTTAGTATTAGGGACCCTCCCAAGATGCAGGAAAGAATACTAGGGCTTAACACGGAAAGGGTCCCGAAGTAGGTGCGGTCCAACAGTTAGCCTCACCTGTCACCTCTTCACAGCCATTTGTGATATAAGCAGATGCCTCTACTTATAAGACTTCTTGCCTAAGGAGACAGTTCACCAACTTGGGAATGCCCGTGACAGCAGTGTATGAATAACTAAAGAAATAGGGATTACTCGGGATAGCGGCTCCAAGAGTAATGAGCAACCCTCCTCCAGCTTGGTATAGGGATCATGAATATTGTGCTTACCACACTTAGGAGGGTCACAACACTGAAAGATGCTTGGGTCTGCAACATCCAATTTAAGATCTGGTAGACAACGGGACTATTGAAGTCAAGGTTAAGCAATCTCCTAATGTTAATTCCAACCCACTCCGAAGAGCATTCACCTATCCTGATGAAGTCATTTTTGGAGAATCGGGCAATTCTTGCATGTTCCTGCAATCGTACTCACCAAACCATCCTTCCTTTGGGTTATAAACTGAACCTTGGGAATAAGATTCATAGGAAGTTGATGAGGCATACGAAGCGGGGTGGTATGATGGGGAAGTAACGTTAGAGGTAGGGTATCCTGATGGAGATGGGGAATTGTAAGATGGAGTGGGTGTATGATGAAAGGGAGATGGGGTTTCCTCTCTTTGAGGATAAGGTAAAGGTTGTTGGTGATGTAGAGGGTGATAATATTATAGAGGTAGAGGATTTTATAGTGGATATTGGAGGTATTTGGATGGAGGTAAAGGTAGAGGATTGTATAGTGGTATATCAAGAGGATCACGTACCTTGTGTATATAGATCCTGTTGAGGAACCCTTGTCGGTCCTATTGCATCCACTGCTTACTCGTATCATGTAGGAAATAGATGGTGAATGTTAGGAATGCCACAATCTGATCTGCAGAATTTGTTTGTAGTCTTGAAAATGAATTTTACCATAATACATTCTAGTCATAAAGAAGTTCTCTCCAAAGTGGGTTTCGGATAAAAGGTGTCCTTCCTCCTTAGAAATGAAATATGGATGATTTGGTATGCGTAACTCCAGGGTGATGCCCCTCGAAATCCCGTAAAATGCCAAATTATCTAAAAGACCTGAGGAAACCATGAGGAAGGTCACCTAGTGGGGTAAGATTAAGAAAAGCATGACTTTATCGATGGAGAATGTCTTAATAAGAATATTTTGGTGAAGCCATTTGTGTGAATCTCCCGTTTATGACATTGTGTGGACTGGGGACATCGACCCCTGCCCACTCCCTATCATTAAGTGGATTAACTTTGGATGGATCATTGGTTGATGATTGAATGGATGAATGAATTAAGGGTTGGGATTACAAGAATCCTAAAATAAGCCACTTTTGGTTCAGGTACAACTTTACAACTCAAGTACTCCCTATCGTCTATTTGGGCACGTCAGGGCAATCAGTTGACTTGCTTAAGTCCAGTATCACCTGCATCATCTCTCCGAGACTGTCTACCACCAAGTGATTACAACCCAGTTCACATAGATCCACACAACGCTGAATCACCCGAGCAAAAGTGGGTCCACCCCATAGAGACTTTGCAGATAGAAATGGCAGAAGTCAAGAGAGGAATAGCCTTGATACTGCATACACTCCAAAACCCTCCTAGGATTGATCCAAGGACCGAGCCAGCACCAGCTACAGGGGAATTAGAATAGAATGGAGCTATAGGTTATCGTGGGAACTCTTCTCAAGTTGACTCAGGAGAACCAAAGCAAGTCAGACCACCGAGTCAATGAGGAGTTTCACCTACCTGTCTGAATGGTCAACAAGGAACCTATTACAGGGTCCCCCCGCCCAGGGTAGTGTTTGAAGATGAGGAAGAGGCCTTCATAGCGCATGTCCAAATGGAACCACCAGAGACAGAGAAAGGAAGGAAACTTAGAGAGCAATTTGAGAAGTTGGAGAATACGATTCGAGTGGGAAAAGGCTTGGAAAGTAAAGTGGTGGAATTCGATGAGATGAGTTTCTTCTTTGGAGAAAGAATTCCGGAGAAGTTCAAATGGAAATCTAATAGATTTGACAGGTCAAGGGACCCTAAGGCTCATCTCAAAGTCTTCCTTAGCATCATTAAATCATGGCAACTTGCGGACAACAGATGGGATAGGCCTTTATGTTAACTCTATCAGGGCTAGCACTAAGATGGCTCACACAGTTGGAGTCATCCCAAACCCAGAATTGGACAACAGTGGTGAAAACCTTAACCAAGCATTGAGGCAACAACCCAAATAAGGATTCAATGCCTTCCTAATGAGGTTTAGAGACAAGGCCGCTAAGATGGCAGACCAGCCTTTAGAAGCAAAGGAAGTAGAAATGTTGATGAAAACTTGTCAAAGCCTTATTATGATGTCCTCTATTACCAACACCTGTAAAATTTTGATGCCTTGATAGCCACCAGTACACGTGTGGGAAATAGAATCTTAAGAGAAGCTTAGTATTAGGAATCCTCCCAAGATGCAGGAAAGAATACTAGGGTTTAACACGAAAAGGGTCCCGAAGTAGGCGCGGGCCAATAGTTAGCCTCACCTGTCACCTCTTCATAGCCATTTGTGATATAAGCAGATGCCTCTGCTTATAAGACTTCTTGCCTAAGGAGATAGTTCACCAACTTGGAAATGCCCGTTACAGCAGTGTATGAAAAACTAAAGAAATAGGGATTACTTGGGATAGCGGCTCCAAGAGTAATCAGTAACCCTCCTCCAGCTTGGTATAGGGATCATGAATATTGTGCTTACCACACTTAGGAGGGTCACAACACTAAAAGATGCTTGGGTCTGCAACATCCAATTTAAGATCTGGTAGACAACGGGACTATTGAAGTCAAGGTTAAGCAATCTCCTAATGTTAATACCAACCCACTCCCAAGAGCATTCACCTATCCTGATGAAGTCATTTTTGGAGAATCAGGCAATTCTTGCATGTTCCTGCAATCGTACCCACCAAACCATCCTTCGTTTGAGTTATAAACTAAACCTTGGGAATAAGATTCATAGGAAGTTGATGAGGCATATGAAGCGGGGTGGTATGTTGGGGAAGTAACGTTAGAGGTAGGGTATCCTGATGGAGATGGGGAATTATAAGATGGAGTGGGTGTATGATGAAAGGGAGATGGGGTTTCCTCTCTTTGAGGATAAGGTAAATATTGTTGGTGATGTAGAGGGTGATAATATTATAGAGGTAGAGGATTGTATAGTGGATATTGGAGGTATTTCGATGGAGGTAAAGGTAGAGGATTGTATAGTGGTATATCAAGAGGATCACGTACCTTGTGTATATTGATCCTGTTGAGGAACCCTTGTCGGTCCTATTGCATCCACTGCATACTCGTATCATGAAGGAAATAGATGGTGAATGTTAGGAATGCCACAAGTTGATCTGCAGAATTTGTTTGCAGTCTTGAAAATGAATTTTACTATAATACATTCTAGTCATAAAGATGTTCTCTCCAAAGTGGGTTTCGGATAAAAGGTGTCCTTCCTCCTTAGATATGAAATATGGATGATTTGGTATGCGCAACTCTAGGGTGATGCCCGTCGAAATTCCGTAAAATGCCAAATTATCTAAAAGACCTCAGGAAACCAGGAGGAAGGTCACCTAGTGGGGTAAGATTGAGAAAAGCTTGACTTTATCGATGGAGAATGTCTTAATAGGAATATTTTGGTGAAGCCATTTCTGTGAATCTCCCGCTTATGACATTAAGTGGACTAGGGGCATTGACCGCTGCCCACTCCCTATCATTAAGTGGATTAACTTTGGATGGATCATTGGTTGATGATTGAATGGATGAAGGAATTAAGGGTTGGGATTACAAGAATCCTAAAATAAGCCACTTTTGGTTCAGGCACAGCTCTACACCTCAAGTACTCTCTGCAGTCCATTTGGACACGTCAGGGCAATCAGTTGACTTGCTTAAGTCCAGTATCACCTCCATCATCTCTCCGAGACTGTCTACCACCAAGTGATTACAACCCAGTTCACATAGATCCGCACAACCCTGAATCACCCGAGCAAGAGTGGGTCCACCCCATAGAGACTTTGTAGACAGAAATGGCAGAAGTCAAGAGAGGAATAGCCTTGATACTGCATACACTCCAAAACCCTCCTAGGATTGATCCAAGGACCGAGCCAGCACCATCTATAGGGGAATTAGAATAGAATGGAGCCATAGGTTATTGTGGGAACTCTTCTCATGTTGACTCAGGAGAACCAAGGCAAGTCAGACCACCAAGTCAATGAGGAGTTTCATCTACCTGTCTGAATGGTCAACAAGGAACCTATTACAGGGTCCCCCCGCCCAGGGTAGTGTTTGAAGATGAGGAAGAGGCCTTCATAGCGCATGTCCGAATTTCTGAGAAGTTCAAATGGAAAACTAATAGATTTGACAGGTCAGGGGACCCTAAGGCTCATCTCAAGGTCTTCCTTAGCATCGTTAAGTCATGGCAACTTGCGGACAACTAGATGGGATAGGCCTTTATGTTAACCCTATCAGGGCTAGCACTAAGATGGCTCACACAGTTGGAGTCATCCCAAACCCAGAATTGGACAATAGTGGTGAAAACCTTAACCAAGCATTGAGGCAACAACCCAAATAAGGATTCAATGCCTTCCTAATGAGGTTTAGAGACAAGTCCGCTAAGATGGCAAACCGGCCTTTAGAAGCAAAGCAAGTAGAAATGTTGATGAAAACTTGTCAAAGCCTTATTATGATGTCCTCTATTACCAACACCTGTAAAATTTTGATGCCTTGATAGCCACCGGTACACGTGTGGAAAATAGAATCTTAAGAGAAGCTTAGTATTAGGGATCCTCCCATGATGCAGGAAAGAATACTAGGGTTTAACACGAAAAGGGTCCCGAAGTAGGCGCGGTCCAATAGTTAGCCTCCCCTGTCACCTCTTCACAGCCATTTGTGATATAAGCAGATGCCTCTGCTTATAAGACTTCTTGCCTAAGGAGATAGTTCACCAACTTGGGAATGCCCGTTATAGCAGTGTATGAAAAACTAAAGAAATAGGGATTACTAGGGATAGCGGCTCCAAGAGTAATCAGCAACCCTCTTCCAGCTTGGTATAGGGATCATGAATATTGTGCTTACCACACTTAGGAGGGTCACAATGCTGAAAGATGCTTGGGTCTGCAACATCCAATTTCAGATCTGGTAGACAACGGGACTATTGAAGTCAAGGTTAAGCAATCTCCTAATGTTAATACCAACCCACTCCCAAGAGCATTCACCTATCCTGATGAAGTCATTTTTGGAGAATCAGGCAATTGTTGCATGTTCCTGCAATCGTACCCAACAAACCATGCTTCCTTTGGGTTATAAACTGAACCTTGGGAATAAGATTCATAGGAAGTTGATGAGGCATACAAATCGGGGTGGTATGATGGGGAAGTAACGTTAGAGGTAGGGTATCCTGATGGAGATGGGGAATTGTAAGATGGAGTGGGTGTATGATGAAAGGGAGATGGGGTTTCCTCTCTTTGAGGATAAGGTAAAGGTTGTTGGTGATGTAGAGGGTGATAATATTATAGAAGTAGAGGATTGTATAGTGGATATTGGAGGTATTTGGATGGAGGTAAAGGTTGATTGGATGATGATGGACGGTTTGATCCCAGACAATAGAGAGGAAATGGTTGGTTGGATGAAGGAGGGAAGGTGGACATTTGCCCTTCCACTTCTTCTGATGATTGTAATGATTCTAGCTCGTTATGTTCTCTGCACTCCTAGACGTGGTGCACTATCCGTTCTGATTGAGGTAGTAAAACAGTTGAAGAAGGGAGGTGACATCATCCCTACGGTTCTTGCAGAAACACTTAAGCGATTCGATGACATGAGCCATGGCTATAGATTTGGATCAGATCATTATCAAGGGAGTCCTGCTATTTTCCAGATTTGGCTTCTTGAGAAATTGAAGTTAACCAAGCCATTAAAAGGAGGCCCACTCGAAGTTCTTTGCTACCAGGATAAGAGGGAAGTTCTAGAATTCAACCTTATCACTGATTGGGAGAAGTACCTGCAGCAAAAGGACTGTGCAAGATATCATATGGAGGTGCCCAGGGAGGCCACAAGAAGATTTTTTGATGAAGACCCCTGGTTATGATTATGTCAGGTTGATGGGATTGACTCACACATCCTTTTATTTGCCTATGTACATCAGCCGACAACATGGGCTTGAGGAGATGGACTCAGAAGAGTTAGTGAAATTTCACTCACCTCAAGAATTGTCTCCCCACCTTATTACTCACCTATCCCACCAGTGGTAGGAACATTGTTGTCCTTTTCATATGATTCACTTGGTAATAGAATGAGGAAGTATTTAGATTCTCATGCAATCCTGATTATTCTAATTATGACTTGAGTTATGGAATTGATTATGCCTGAACATTGCAAGTAAAAAAAAAACAAAAAACAAAAAAAAAATGAAAAAGAAAAAGAGAAAGATTTTCTTTGTGCCAAAAAAAAGTTTTCATAAGATGCTGAAATAAAATGATGAACAAATAAGGGGAGGGAAAAAGAAAGAAAATATCCATGTATTTGTGTTTTCAATAAATGCAGGAACAAATCCCTATAACTCAAAAGCCGTCATCTGAGCCATACTCTGAACCATACTCATGGAGCACCAGGGAATCCGCAGGTGCTAGTCTAGCCTGCTCCAGCCTCTGGGTTAGGTCTTGAATCAGTGCGTTTTGCCTTGCAATCTCCCGATCCTTATCAACTATCACCTACCACAGGCCATAGTGCATCCTCCCAATCTTAGCATAGACCTCCGAGGACACTTGAGAAAGAGCATATCAGCCAAAGGAAATCAAGAGTTAATTGGAGGATGATCAGATACTCACATAATCATAAGGAATAGGCAGCCCAAGGGAAGCATCTACATCTGTGTTCGGCTCCAAACGATGAGGGAGACTGGGGCTGGTTGCATTGGGATAGGTCTAGGCAGGGAAGCCACAAAAGGGGACAATAGCAACCCTGAGAGATCCATTGGCACTAGTAGAGGGTTTTTCTTATGAAGGATCGGTAGCACTGGCATGCGACCGAATAGCAAAAGGATCTACACATCTCACTCTCCCCTGAAAGAACATCAGTCAAGACCAGAACAGCAAGGGATTTAAAGGAAATACTCAAGAAAGGGTAACATACCACTAGACCATCAGGACCAAGAGGGGTGCATATTGTCTTCTCCTCCAGGAAGGCTCCATAGTCCCTATCCTGATCTAGAAATGATTCATCCCATACTCTACCAGCCAAAGGCTCCATCTTGTCTACTGGGATGATCTCTGGGCAGTGCATAATGGGTGGAGGAAGGCCGAGAAAAGGGCGTGGCTCGATATCCAACCACTGGGGTACTATTCTCTCTCCCAAATACCAGGCATGACCCCACATTCCCTGAAAAAGGACTCGGTGCTCGGGTAAGTGCTTAACCAAGGCTAATCTTTCAAGATCTGGAAATACGAGGTCATGGAATGGTCTCTAAGTAACCTGCAAAACCAAGGAGAAGTAAGTATAGCAAAAGATGAAAGGAATATCAGTGTCAGACATGGCATACCTCGATGAGATCGTTCAAAAGAGAATGAGCGGTGGTCCCCAGAGCATGGCGTCGAGCCCAAAGCACCTGATTATCTCCTCACTTTGTGGCTACAGGGAAGAAGAATGCCTCAAAGTCCCTCAGTTTGGGAGGTATGGTCCCCAAGTGCTCAAAGCACCAAGGCTGTTTCAAGAAATTAAAGTAAGAAAGTGCAATCCAAATAAATGAAAGGAAATGGGTACAAGAAGGAAAGTTACCTGAATAATGAAGCCTGCCCCCTTAAGGCCCTTGTCTCTATAGGATAGCAGATCTAGGGATTGCAGGAGATACGCATAGGCAGCCCTACCCCAGTCCCAAGAGTCTACTGTATGAAGATCTCAAAGGAAGTACACCAAATGGATATCCACTCCCCCTTGGAGGTCGTTGAAGAGGCACTGACCCACAGTAAACAGTAAGAAGGAACGGGCCACTTGAGATATGTTACCTGGGTTCTCCCCCAAGCTGACTTTCCACCATCAAGCACTAATCTCCCCTAGGTGGATGTGTGTCTGATCGGTCGTAATGGTGATGCCGGTCAGGTCTGCGAACTCCTGGACAGTCAGAGCCCTGGGTAGGGTCATGGATCTACCCCCAAATGGAATGCGTATCAAAGCATAGAAGCACAAGGGCATGATGGTGATCTCACCAGCAAGAAGATGAAAAGAATGAGTACTCGGCCACCACCACTCCATCAAGGCTCCCACCAGTGCCGGGTTAAACTTTTGGGTCCCTACCAAAGCTAGCCAGCCCAGGTATGATGCATCAACTGTCTACTTTACTCTATGAGGAAGCATCTTATGCCATAACTGAACCATGTTCGGATGGCTATACGAGGCCAAGGTTGGTGGTTCCTTCCCCTCATGCTAATGGAAATAAAATAATAATAATAATAATAGTAATAATAAACAACAACAAGCAAAATAGCACAAAAAAAAAGACAGCAAAATAAAGGTAATCAAAATAATGAATACAATATAAATACTTACCCAAGAACCCCATATGGAGTTGCAGATGTGACTCCGATTGTTATGAAGGGTCTGCCCGGAGTACCAGTCGGCCAGGCCCTCGTCCTTACGGGAAGGATTGCTACAACTCTCATGCTGGACTTCTCCCAAAGTCTCTCTTTCTCCTATCAGCCATATTTTTTGAAAATTGTAAGAAGCCCTAAAAACTTTCTAAAATTACAAGAAGCCCCAATAAGTTTCCCAAATTGCATAAAAGCCCATAAGAATATCAAATTCTCTAAATGAGTCCTCCTTCAAGAACAAGATGAAGAATCCTCAAGAACTTCAAGAACAGGATGAAGATCTTCAAGAACTTCAAGAGCAAGGTGAAAAACTCCAAGAACAAGAAGGAAAACTTCAAGAAAATCCAGAGAGCTCCAGGAACTCAAAACTTACTCAGAAAAGTAAGAATGAAGAATTAACAGGGAAGGGGGACCATTTTATAAAAAAAAAATTCATTTCTCCACCACAAAAAAAAAAATTCTAAATCAAGCATCAAAATTCAAAGTTCAAATCAAAAAGATTCTAAATCAAGCATCAAAATTCAAAGTTCAAATCAAAAGATTCTAAATCAGGCATTAAAATTCAAATTTCAAATCAAGACCCAAAATTCAAAGTTCAAATCAAAAGTAGAGAATCAAATATTTGTATCTTTTACAGGGTTAAAAGAGTAGCGAATTTCTTTCCTATAATTGACAATACCAGATAACCCAACCCAGTTTGAAAGAACCCACCTGGAAGACTAGATAGCCCAGCTCGATTTGAAAGAACCCACCTAGAAGACCAGATAGCCCAGCCTTGTTCGAAAGAACCTGCTTAGAAGACCAGATAGCCTAGCCCAATTCGAAAGAACCTACCTGGAAGACCAGATAGCCCAGCCCGATTTGAATGAACCCCCCTAGAAGACCAGATAACCTAGCCCAGTTCGAAAGAACCCGCCCAGAAGACCAAATGGTCTAGATTGGTTCAAAAGACGCAGCATAGAGACCATAATCCTTGAACTGGCATATGTGAAGCCCAGCTAAGGAAAATCCAAGAATCAAGCATTTTTATTTATTGAGACTAGAAGAGCAGCGAATTCCTGTCTTATAACCATCGGTCCCAGATAGTCCAAATTGGTTCAAAAGACCCAACATAGAGACCATATTCCCTGAACTGGCACATATGAAGCCCAGCTAAGGAAGAGTCAAAGATCAAAGTACTAACCTTTTTTGCAAGTTTGGAAGAGCAACGAATTCCTTTCCACAATTGGCAGCCCAAGTAAGTCTTAAGAATTTAAGATATTATCTATTGCATTTTTCAACTCCATCATAAATAAGAAAGATGATGGTAGTATATGCTCTGGGTGACAAAATATGATCATTCGTTTATTTTCCCTTCGACCTTTGGCACAGGCCTCGGCCAAAGAGGGGCATTCTGGAGACACCCAATTTTGTCACCCTCCTCCACCTATGATGAAATAAGGATCTTGGATGTGACTTTCGGCTTCCGATCAATAAATATGATGATGGAAATTTTCCCCAACTTAAAACCCTGGAAACCCAGCGCAGGAGAGAAGGGGGTCCAATTTTGACTTTTTATATATGAAGGAATCTAGTCAAGATGACTATATGGATGGATAGTGCTCGAGAATACGATTCCGAAGATATATGGCTTGCTAAAATTGGACCAACGGATCTCCCGTAATCGTCACTAGAAAAACCCATAATCGCACGCGCTGCGCGGGCTGGCCTGCACGTGTGCTTACTGCCCATGGCTACAGCCCATGCTTGCTACCCATGGCCATAGCCCATGGAAGTGGCACATGGCTGCTGCCCATCCAAGCCAAGCCCTTGCCTTCCAGCCATGCACCTGCCATGCACCTACTATGCACCACCCAAGCCAAGCCCTTGCCCACCAGCCATGCACCTACCATGCACCACACAAGCCAAGCCCTTGCCTGCCAACCATGCACCTGCTATGCACCTACCATGCACCACCCAAGACAAGCCCCTGCCCACCAGCCATGCACTAGCCATACACCCCCAGCCCACGCCCCGCACACAGGCTTGACCACCGGCACCCCGTAGCCCAAGTCCCCGTGCCCCGTAGCCCGAGCCTCTGCCCCTCATCTTGCGCCCTACGTGCACTGGCCTATGCCCATACCATATGCTTATGTGCTGACCTGCGGGCCAGTCCATGCATGTGAGTGCTGGCTAGCAGGCTAGCCTGCACAAACCCATGCACCATGTACTGCCCAACCTTCCCATCCACGACCTATGCCTAAGTCCCCTTTGCTAGTTGCTACCCATGCTATAGTTCTACGCCACTACCCACGCGCCATGCGCCGCACACCCATGACCCTATCTCGTGCACTTTGGCCCAATAATTCGTGCCACCAACAATGGTCGAGATTGTTCTTCCACTGGCCCAGTAGGCAAGGGGATTCCCCCTTCACCCACTTGAAGCCAAAAAATCTCTTTGTTGCTAGTGTTTCTCTCTTCTAAGAACCCACTTTTTATTCATTGGACAAAAACCTTCCCCCACCCATTTTGGTCCAAACCCCTCTTTTACCCACTGTATAAAGGTCCTCTCCCCCCATTATAGGCAAGAAATAGTCTTTTGTCTGACGGATGGAGAGGTTCCCCCTTTCCTATTGGCCAGAAAAACCTATAAATACCCCCTCCCTTAGATTTCACACATCAAAATCCCAACTCACTCCCTTGTAGTGAAACTCTCCTTGCCTCCCCCTCTTAATTTTCTCTAGGTCTTCGGAGCGATCTTTGTCAAGATCCAAAATCTTGTTTGGATCTTCGAAGTGTTCTTTGAGACTTTGAAGATCTTCAATCCAAGTTCTTAGTCCAATCTATTTTTTTTCCAAAAGTAGTATGTTCTTCAACCCCCTCCTTTGAGTGTTCTTGAGTTTTACCCAAATTAGAAAACCCCCCTTTGAGGTTCTTCAGGTCTACGGAGGGATCTTTGTTAAGATCCAAAACTCTATTTCAGATCTTCAAAGTGTTCTTCGGGGCTTTGGGGCTCTTTAATCCATTTTTAGGTCAATCCATTTCTTTCCAAAAATAGTAGTTCCTAGCGGAAGCCCTGTCTAAGTACCCCTAGAATCTTTCTAGAAATAGCGATTCCCAGTGGAAGCTCTGTCGAAGTGCCACCTCAGCCTATCCCTCCACTAGCCTATCCCCAGAGGAAGTTCTGCCGGAGTGCCACCTCAGCCTAGCCCTCCCCTAGCCTATCCCCTGCGGAAGCTCTGCCGGAGTTCCACCTCAGCCTAAGCCCAGAAATAACCTTCCCTAGCCGAAGCTCTGTCTGAATCCAAATCCAAAAATAGCCTTCCCTAGCCAAAGCTCTATCCGAATCCAAATCCAAAAGTAACCATTCCTACCCGGAACCTAGTCCGAATACTATCACAATCAGCATCTCTTAAGAAAGGAAGTTGGAGGTTATGACCATCTTTCCCTGAGCTAGGAGAATCGGAAGGACAGTCCGAGCCGGAAGTAATCAGGGGCCCACCCCTCTTGACTCAAAACAGGGGTTAAGTTCAAGTATAATTTCTTAAACAACTTGTCATAATGTAGACTTTATATAGACCTTGTTTTAGTGTATATAGTAGTTTAAATTTAGTCAATGTACATATGTGTGATAACCTAGCCATGTATGTGGAATAATAATAATTATGGAAAATGTTCGTTCTTAAGCAACTAGTAGGAAGATCGATCGAACCGGGTAGATTGGGTGCCTAACACCTTCCCAATTTTGTAACTGACACTTACCCTAAATCTCTGGACCAGGCCAATTTCTAGGACCTTTTCTCAGGATTTGGGCCCACCCCAGGGTCATAGGCTCATAACCCTTGGTGGCGACTCCAAACGCCCCATTTGTATGATCCTGATCCCCCTATTGGACCATCATCAAACCCCTATCTCGAATGATGAATTTCACACTCTTACAAAATAGACCTCTACGTATCTTTGAGCGGCGATACAGTGGTGTGGGGTCTGTAAGAAAAGCACACACGACAAGAACCCCTCCCTTCATATAAAAGAGAAAGAGAGAGGAGAGAGGATGGGATGTAAGTCCTTTTCCACCCCAAGGGAAGAGAGACATCTCATTATCTTTGGCCGTTACCCTCACCAGATTCAGGCCCAGTGCTTCCGATGGCTTGTTTCCGATGGTCAAGAGAGGTTACTATCTTGACTGCTTATTATCCACCAACTGGCCTTGCACAGGGCCCTTAGCCGTGCGCATGGTCTTTCGACAACTGCAGTACATGTCGATATTCATATGTGAGGAGTCGGGTCACTTACCATCTGGGGTCGAAAGGTACGAATCCCCTCCAGTTAGACAGGCACGTGATGTATGAACTCTTGGGGTCATCTCTCCCCCTTTGGTAATGAGTGGCCACGAGCTAAAACTTGGCCATGCTTTCGATCTCTAGTCTGAGACCTATCACACAGTTCAAATTAGACCGAGTTAGGGCACAGGTGTAACATTCCCCCCACCTTACAAGAATTTCATCCTCGAAATTGAACATACCTAGAAAATCAAACAATCTAGGATACTGCTTCATCATCTCATCTTCCCGCTCCAAAGATGCTTCCTATTTTGGTTGATTTATCCATTTCACCTTGACGAAGGAAAGGTGTGGTTGCGGAGAACATGCTCTTTCTGGTCAAAAATCTTCTCCGGATACTCCACGTAGGCAAAATCCTCATCCAACTCATGGGATATGTAAGTCAAGACGTGAGTGGGGTTGGGAATATACTTCCTCAACATAGATACATGGAGGAAATCATGTGTACCCTCCAACTCTGATGGTAGAGCTATCTAGTAATCTACCAGTCCAATCCTTTCCAGTATATCATACGGTCCCATAAACCTTGGGCTAGCTTTCCCTTCTTGCCGAACTGCATCACCCCATTAACTGGGGAGATCTACAAGAACACCTTGTCTCCAACTCCAAATTCTAAATGCTTTATCCTAACATCTACATAGTTCTTCTACATAGACTGAGCTACCTTGATCTTCTCTCTGATCACATTCACCTTCTCACTAGTAGCCTGTATCGAGTCTAGACCTAAAATATGCAGTTCACCAACCTTATCCTAATAGAGTGGAGTCTAGCACTTCCTACCATACTGTGCTTCAAATGGGGACATTCCAATGGTGGCCTAATAGCTCTTGTTGTAGGATAACTCAATAAGGAAAATATGATCCCAACTAAAGCTCATATCCAAGGCACATGCTTGAAAAAGGTCTTACAATGTCTAGATGGTCCTTTCTGACTGACCATCGGTCTATGGATGAAAAGCTATGCAGAAATTCAGATGTGTGCCCATAGCTTTCTGTACACATGTCCAGAACTTAGAAGTGAACCTAGGATCTCGATCAGAGATGATACTAACTGGCACACCATGCAACCTGATGATGTTATCAACTACAACTTAGCTAACTTATCCATAGAAAATATGATCTTGATTCGGATAAAGTGAGCTGCCTTGGTCAAGCGGTCCACAACTACCTAAATGGCATCCATACCCATCTGTGTGCGGGGTAGGCCTGTGACGAAGTCCATGGTAATATTCTCCCATTTCCACTCCAGAATAGGTAGGGACTATAATAACCCATAGGGCCTTTGTCTTTCAACCTTGACTTGCTGGAATGTGAGGCATCTAGACACATGTGTGGCCACGTCATTCTTCATTCCTTTCCACCAGAAGGAGCCCTTGAGGTCCTTATACATTTTAGTGTTGCTGGGGTGAATAGAGTATGGAGAGCTGTGTGCCTCCCTCAAAACTATATCTCTCAAGTCACCATCACTAGGCACACATAACCTCCCTTTTAACTTAAGAACCCCACTTTCAGTCACAGAGAAATCTGGGTCCTTTTGGGTTCCTTCCTGAAACTCTCTTATTAGTTTCTGCATCTCTGCCTCATTACCTTGAGCTGCAATGATCCTATCCACCAGACTAGGTTGTACCACCAATGCCGACAGTGACAAGGTGACACCTTCTACTAATAGCTCCAAGTCTAGCTTCCTGGCCTCCTCTATGAGATGCTCATTGGTGGTCAGTGATGCAAGAGTCAGTGACTGGGATTTCTGACTAAATGCATCAGCTACCACATTGGCCTTTTTGGATGATAGTGGATAGTACAGTCATAGTCCTTTATCAACACTAACCAACACCTTTGTCTCATGTTGAGCTCCTTTTGGGTGAAGAAGTACTTGAGGCTTTTGTGGTCACTGAAGATCTCACTCTTCTCACCATATAGGTAGTGTCTCCAGGTTTTCAGTGCAAAAATCACTGCTACCAACTCCAAATCATGGGTGGGGTAGTTCTTCTCATAATTCTTCAACTGGCGGGATGCATAAGCAATGACCTTCCCATGCTACATCAATACACAACCCAATCCCAGCTAGGAGGCATCACTATACACAACCATACCACCTGTACCGGTCAGAATAGTCAAAACTGGAGTTGATACCAACATTTGCCTTAGCTATTTGAAGCTCTTTTCATAAGCATCAAGCCACTCAAATTTTATACCCTTCCGTGTGAGTCAAGTCATCGGGGTAGCAATGCGGGAGAAGTTCTTGATAAACTTCCTGTAGTATCTGGCCAATCCCATAAAACTACATATGTCTGCTACACTCTTAGGAGTCTCCCACTTTAGAACTGCCTTCACCTTGCCTAGGTCAACCTCTATAACTTTGTCTGAAATAATGTGGCCTAGGAATTCCACCTGTGACAACCAAAACTCACACTTGCTGAATTTGGCATAGAGTTGCTTCTCCCTCAGCCATTGCAGTACTAACCTCAGGTGAACAACATGTTCTCCTTTACTCTTGGAGTAGACCAAGATGTCATCAATGAAAACGATCACAAACTTATCCAAGACATCTTGGAAAACCCAGTTCATTAAATCCATAAATGCAGTCGGTGCATTGGTCAACCCAAATGACATCACCAAGAACTCACATTGGTCAACCCAAATGACATCACCAAGAACTCATAATGTCCATACCTGGATCTGAAGGCTATCTTGCTAACATCATTATCCTTGATCACGAGCTGGTGGTAGCCTAATTTAAGGTTAATCTTGGAGAATACCTTGGCACCCTGCAATTGATCAAATAAATCATCTATCCTTGGCAATGGATATCGGTTCTTAATGGTTAGCTTATTAAGCTCCCGGTAATCAATGCACAATCTCATACTTCCATCTTTCTTCTTGACAAGCAACACTGGTGCTCCCCATGGAGACACACTAGGTCTAATGAATCCCTTCTTTAGAAGGTCTTGAAGTTGCACCTACAATTCTTTCAACTCTGTGGGGGCCATGAGCTAAGGAGCTTTTGACACTGGTGCCGAGCTGGGGAATAGATCTATAGAAAAATCTGTCTCTCGGTCTAGGGGCAAACATGCTAAGTCATTCGGGAATATATCTGGAAATTCCCTTACCACATCTAGCTAGGTCAATGGCCTAATCTCTATCTCAGTATCCATCATAGATGCTAAGTAGCCTTGATATCCCTTATCCAGTAGCTTCTTCATCAAGAGTGCGGATATAATAACCTTCTTGGGTTTCTTAGGCTTATTCCCTTGGAACACAAACTCATCGTCATCACGAGGTCTACAAATGGTACTCTTCTCTGCACATAGCACACTGGCTCTATATGCGGACAACCAGTCCATTCCTAAAATCACGTCGAAGTCGATCATATCCAACTCAATTAAGTAAGCATTCAACTCATGTCCACCTTTGGTCACTTGACAAGGCTCTTACACATAGTTGAGACCTACTACACTTCCTGTAGGGGTACTCACTGCCAAACACTGAGTCAACCCTTTAGGTGGAATTCCCATCTTCTTTGCAAATGCGGATGACACAAACGAATGCAAAGCTCCTGAGTCAAATAACACATGTGCAGGCAATAATGATATCAACAATGTACCTGTCACTACACCTGGTGCAGCCTCTGCATCCTCTATGGTCATGGAAAACACTCTACCCTATGGCTTCTAGCCCAGTGGGGGCTGTGCTGGTCTAGATGCTGCATAGGTCTGCTGAGGCCTAGGTGACATAGTGTATGGTGCATCACCTGGCCTCCAATGGGGGCATGTCGTCGTTAGGTGGCCCGATTGATTATAATGAAAACACCTTGAGCTCGACCCTGAAGACTGAGATGTAGCACTAGATCAAGGGGAGTGCTGGTCTAGATGCTGCATAGGTCTGTTGGGGCCTAGGTGACATAGTGTATGGTGCATCACCTGGCCTCCAATGGGGGCATGTCCTCGTTAGGTGGCCCGACTGATTATAATGAAAACACCTTGAGCTCGACCCCGAAGACTGAGATGCAGCACTAGATCAGGAGGACTGGGACGTCTGACTAGCTTCAGGCTTTCGAAACTACACTGGAGTTGGGTTGATATAAGGCACTCGGAGGGGTTTGCTACCTCCCCTGGAATTAGTAGACCCTATTGGCCTCTTTCCCATTCCTTACTAGGCCATGAAATTATCTTTATGCCGGTCCTTAATAGATTTGTCCACTTAGACCACCTCAGCATAGGTCTGCAATTTCAACCCCACAATGGTTGACCCAATACCTAGCCTCAACCCTTTCTCAAACTTTTTGGCCTTAGCCTTATCCCCTCGGAGATGTTCAAGAGTAAAGTGAAACAGCTCCTCAAAGCATTGCTGATACTTTAGCACAGACCGGGAACCTTGCACCAATTGAGAGAACTCACTCTCTCTCCTATCCCGGAAGCTTTCTGGAAAGTAGTTCTCGAAAAATGCTCCCTTGAAGTCTGCCCAAGTGGGGTTCGGGTTGTTAGCCCTCGAATAGGCTCAGTGGCACTTCACTAATCATCTGCTTCATTTTACAATTGATAGCCCACACACAAAATTTTCTACTCATCAGTGTAGCCCATCAATCTAAATACCTTCTCCATTTTGCCAATCCATCTTGATGGATACAACAAGTCTTGACCCACCTTTGAGAAGCATGGGGGCCTAAACCATTGAAACTTCTCCATCATCTTTGTCAAGTCTGTCCAGCCCTCTACACGGGCCTGGGCTTGTTTCGGCATCGGGTCTTGCACATGCCCATGCACATTTTGATGCCCTTGCCCATGCACTTGTGCCCCACCAGATGTTTGAAGGGTAGCCGATCCAGTTGGTATTAGAATGGGTGCAGGTGGAGTAGGAGGTATGGGTAGTGCACTACGGGCTCCCATTACCGTTTGGATCCTATCATCAATCCCAGCCATAAACTGAATTTATCTTTCCTCAACTCCCCGCATAATGTTACCCATAATGGAGGCCACATCATGTGCAGTAAGTACCGATGGAGCCGGGGGTGCATTCCGGTGTCTACCCCGATTCTATGTAGGGGAAGCAGGAGGTGACGAGTGTGATTGGGATGGAGATCGAGTGTTCTGACGTGACATGACTCCTGCGGAGGAATTCGATTAGTTCACATGCATATACAAGGTTGCATGTAGTTTCGAACACATGCATACATAGTGGGTCCCACAAGTATACAATAGGCAAAATTAGGGTTAGGGCATGCATAAGTGGGGTCCACACATATTTGGATCTGATCACACGCATAACACAAAGGGGCCCACTATTAAACCAACAAAATAAAAATCATATTTGGAAAATAAAATAAAAAATTATTTCCAAAATAGTCCACTGGAAACAGGGGTGTTTTTCACTGGAAATATGGATTGGTTTATCGAAAATATCAGTGTTATTTTTTGTGACCAAAAGAGAGAGCAATCTGGGTCCTTTTCTCTCATTGAAAACAGACACCGGAAGCAGGTCCAGTGTTTCTGGTGGACCTAAAACGGCTATAAATATGCTCTAATTTGTGTCTTAGGTCACAAAACCCCATTCTAACTCATGGAGAAGGAGAGGAAATGGCCAAGAAGGGTTTTCCAACTCATTCCACACCTTTTCCTTATGATTTTGCGATTGATCGGTGCCTCCTACACACCAAAGGTATGTTTCTTCTCTCCTTAACCTAGTTTTGAGATTTTATTCTCTGTGAGCTTTACTTCAAGCCATTAAACTAGGTTTTCATTCTTGAATCCTTAGGAATCATCTTGCAAGAATGTCTGGACATCGTGTACATACTCATTGTGCCGTTGAATAAGAGGAGCAAGCCGTTGCCACTGTAGCACAGTCCAACCCAATCCTATTCCGCTATGTGGCTGAGCGAGATAATTGGGAATGCTTTAAGCATCGTAATGTGGACCCAGGGATTTATGTGAGGATAAGAGACTTCCGTGTGTTCTATCTCCATCAACGCTTTGAGGCGGTCGGGTGGTACCACATCTTGAAACCCAACAAGCATTACTACCCAACACTAGTCAGGTTGTTCTACTCTAACCTCCAGTGTGTGAATAGAGGCACCAAAGAGATGCGAATCACCTCCTACGTGAAGGGGGTTGAGATTTCCTTTGACATGAGGCAGTTGGCCAACATCCTAATGGTTGACAACACAGGAGATCTAGTGTATTGACCGCCTCGAACTCCAGCTTATGATTTCTAGAGCCTCGACACCCTTCAAGAGGTAAACAACATATTGACCAAGGAGGATAGTGGATGGGATCTCACAGTTAACAACCTTGCCATTCCAAAGGTTGTCTGTCATGCAGTCTAGTTGAACATTTTCCCCACCTGTGGGCACTACGATGAGGTATCCATATTGCATGCCTATGTGACTTATTGCATTTATATGGGGGTGCAGATATGTCTTCCCTACCTTCTGATGTGGACCATGGTAATTTGGTCCAAGGGACAGCATCATTGAGTTAGGAACCTATGCTATGGGAGAATACTGACATACATCTTCCTTCACTTTGGGATGGATTTGGAGGGCGAGGGATGCTTGGGCAATGAGGTCACAGATTTCAACCAAGACTCCCTAAGGAAGATGAATTTAGATATAAGAGAGGTGACACCTACTATAGAGGATGGTGACCAGCCCATGGAGGTAGAGGGTGGCGGTGGCGGTGCCGGTGATGTTGGTGGAAGTATTGGCAAAGGTTCCAGTGATACTGGTGGAGGCATCGGCAAAGGTGCCGGTGGTATAGGGAAGGGAGCTACTGGGGTTGGTGGTATTCTACCACTTGACCCACAGGCTATGGGTTCCATAACTACTTCCATGGGGCACCAGGGGTGCGAGACCTTACGATCTCAATGTTGTTATGGCCCGCTTGGACACTACCACATCACTATTGAGAAGCATAGACAGTCGCCTCGAGAGCATGGATAGGACCTATTGTCTTATGGACAATACAGTGGCCTCCCTTGAGGCACAGATGCACGCGATGGTCTTCCATCTGGGAATTCCGCTGCCACCTCCAGGAACACATGGTCTGAACTAGGCTCAAGGCCAAGGATAGAACCAGCAGCAGCAGGATCAGCAAGAGTATGATCTGCAGGGTTAGTGGTATGTTTGCCACTGTAGCTTTTAGGATTTCCCTTCCATGTTTTATTTGAGTCTGATGTTTTAGGTTTTAGTTGAATTTTCCTTTCTGTCATTTGCTTCAGTCATTTAAATTCCTAGATTTAGGCTAGCTAGGATTTCTTGCTTTTAGTACTTTATTTTCTTATGTAAAAGGTGTAAGCTGTGTAATCAAGTTCTTTATTTAATGAAACTACTTTAACACCTATGCTTGTCTCCTAGTTTAAACAATTCTATTATTGTTGTCTTTGAGATTTTTATTTAAATCCTAATTTCCCAAGTCATGGTTTGGTCGAGATTATGAGTTAAGGCAGAGCTTCACGCTCCAATACCATAGCTGTCACACCCCACTTCCAATAGACCCAACTTATCATTAGTAATATCGGAAATGTGAGTAAGATATGTACCTATCTTACAAACCTACCAGGATCTCTGATAGCAGTACCTTAAAACCAACTAAAAGTAACAGAATCAGAGTATAATAGCGGAATCATCAAAAATGGGGAAATGTCTAATGATAACATAATATCAATAATCGAGTTATTCTATTACATTCATCCATGACTATAACATAAATCCTAAAATATATAATCCACAGTTTATACAAAAAGTATCATAATAGAATGTATAATCTCACGGTGAGGCGTAAGCACAGTGGTCACAAGCATAGTCCTAATCGTGCTCCTCCACTTCTGGCATCCACCAGTCACTCACACCGTACTCTGACCCAGAAGATACTGGGTCACATGGCATTGGCATTATAGTACCTACATTATCATCTAAAAGAGGGGTGTATACGTGGGGTGAGCTTTCCAACTCGCTCAGTGAGGTATGGGGATCAAGCACATCCTAGCAAAACAATCGCAGTAATAATTTATGATGCATGATAACAGAAATTAAACACATAGTCCATGATGCTCGTGATACAATTCATTTATTTTTTTATCCACCTAACGATACAACTAAGTCTAGTAAATGCTACTATGACACATTAGGTTGTATCCCTCATCTTTGAACTACCATCGACTATACAGGGACACAAACCCAAGATGTGAATAGAAGCCTATCGATCCCCGTATGCATCCATGGGTCACCCAACAAACCCCTGATAACCCCCTCCTAGCTGTCATTGCACTGGTACCAATCATCAGCCACAACTAACAAGTTCCCACCTTTGGCAACAATCACATCGTACTGTGGGTGTGGCATTTCGAAAAGGCACATCGAACATACCAGAATGGGTTATCCAACACCTTAACCCCTGTTGGTAAGGGTTCGTAGCATATAGAGTGATACCTAACCACATATATGCTACATGCCTTCATAATGATACAGTTAGTATAAATTACACGATACTGGTAACACATCGTCCACAAAGTGTAATCCATCTCCAAATACAATCATATGGCACACGATACTGGTAACGCAGCCACAAAGTGTAACCCATGACCGTTTACCTAATCTAGAATGCATATAATAGGTGAGTATGGACTACGTAACACCGATACCAATCATCGGCCACGAAGCGTATCCATTTCCAAATGTAGTCCCGGAGCACACGATACCGGTAACACATCGGCCACAAAGTGTAATCCACGACTACAACTAACTCTAATGCACATAATTAATGCATGAATGCAACACACATAAGGCAATCACGGCACTGGTACCACCTCGACCACACCGGATCCCATCATACATATCAATAACATTTCATATCAATTAAATAAGAATGTAACATATGATACCCATCATCATCATGTGAGTAATATAATTAAATATATTAAATCTAAGTATGTGAGCAATTCTAGAATAATAAACATTCCAAAAATAAAGCAATCCTTCCCTCACCTGGTTTATCTCCATGTGTGTTAGAGTTTAGATAAGGCCATCGATCAATCAGCTTAGTTTCGATCTCGGGGCTCATACGCATCACTATTCTAGACACAAGGGCAATCGTACATCAATATATATCCGGAAGATTGAGAGGGGCCCACTTAGGTCACCCCAAAGGGTACAAACAAAGTTTCCCAATGACAGTAATGTCACCAAAAACAGGGTTTTTTCCACTGAAAATATCAGTCCTATTTTTGGTGGTGGTGGTAGAGAGCTCATTGAGCTCTATGGTTCATCGAAAACAGCCTATCAAAAGCAAGCCCAGTGTTTTCGATGGCTTGCTTCCGGTGGTAGTACAGAACTGTCCACTCGAATTGGGGCTTTCCAGCTCAGGCCCGATTGTTGGGATTTGTTCCATGGAGTTTGTAGGGAATGTTCCTAGCATCATTCTAAGCCAAAAAAATCCCAATTCCACTAACCTGTTTGGGAGATACGTCGATCAAACGATCAAAATCCTAGTTGGTCATTTGGCAATAATTGTTATCGGAGCTCACCGGGGCTTGGTTTGAGCTTGGCAAAGACACCGGGGAGGTGGAACACACATTCCCCGACCTCAAGAAGGTTTGTACACTAAGATTACACCCATACCTAGCCCAACCTAGGTCGAAATGAAGAGAGAGAGTGATGGAAGTGAGTGCACTTACCTCCGGTAATGACTCCGATAACTAGGCGGCAGCCGACACCAAGGCAAGACCTCCTCCTTCTTCTTCCCCTTCTTCTTCTTCCTTCCTCTCCTCTTTCTCTCCTCTCCTATGTTGGACACAAAGGAAATGAGGAAATGAAATCCTCATTTCCTTCTTATGTGTTAAGTTGGACCTTAGGGTCCGTTTGGTTGGACCCTATTCAGACCGATCGGGTTAATACGCCTTTCAAAGCCTGAGAACCAGACTACATAGGTCCAATATGCGCTTACTTCATGGGGAAGATGTTGAGGATGATTTTGGATCAGCCGAGTGCGAGGGTGGCGGCCGAAGATGATGATGATGTCTCTCTTCCATTTTTGGGGCGAGAAAAGAACTTGCATCCATTCCATCCTCTCTCCTCTCTTTCTCTTTTTAGTGAGGGAGGGGTGTGTCATGTGTGCTTTGTTTGTGGGCCCCGCATTACTGTATCACCACTCGAAGATACGTGGAGGCCTATTTCACAAGAGTATAAAGCTTGTCATTCTAGATGGGGGTTTGATGATGGTCCAATACGAGGATCGGGATCATACAAAAGGGTTTGGAGTCACCACCTTGGATTATGGGCCTAAGACTCAAGGGTAGGCCCAATTATGGAGAAAAGGGCCCGATAAGTGGTCTAGTCCAAAGATTTAGGGTAAGTGTCAAGTTATAGAGTTGGGAAGGTGTTAGGCGTCCAATCTGCCCAGTTTAACCAGTCTTCCTACTAGATGCTTAAGAACAGACATTTTCCACAATTATTACTATTCCACATGCATGGTTAAGTTATCACACATATATAAATTGACCGAATTTAAACTACTATGTACATTAAAACAAGGTCTATTAGATATCTACATTATGCTTAAATGAGGAGATACCTAAATTTGATTTATGTTTCGGATCAAGAGGGGTGGGCCCCTGATTATTACCGACTTGGACTGCCTTTCGTGTTCTCCTGGCTCAGGGGAAGATAATCTTGACCTCTAACTTCCTTTTTTGAGAGATGTTGATTGTGATGATATTCGGACAGGGTTCTGTCTAGGAATGATTACTTTTGGATTTGGATTCGAACAGAGTTTCGGCTAGGGAAGTCTATTTCTGAATTTAAATTCAGACAGAGATTTGGCTAGGGAAGGGTATTTTTGGTCTTAGGATGAGGGGGCACTCCGGCAGAGCTTCCACTGGGGATAGGCTAGGGAAGGCTAGAATGCAACCCTATGGCTTCCATGGTAGAATGCAATAGCTCAAATCATCGAATCCCTTGAGCGTTTCTAGTCTGAATTTGTAGCCATAGCTCATATCATTGAATCCCTTGAGCGTTTTTGCAAAAATCATAGGGACGATGTCACCTCCCTTGTTCAACCTCAATAAGAATGGATGGTGCACCACGTATGGCAGTATGGAGAACATAACGAGCTATCATGTAAAGTAAATAAGCATCCTGTGATCTCTATTGATGGATTCCTCCCATTAGTAGATATTGAATGAAGATTTGAGCCACCTTAAGAATGCCAATCTTCCCATACCTGAAAAATTGCTTCACTTCCTCTTATTTTCATCCAAAGAAGTCCTAAATTTCCTTTGAGTAATCTTTCTTCAAAGATGGTCAAAACATGCCACCTTTGGGTGGAGATAACATACAAACACAGAATTCTTCGAGAGTTGGGTAGATCTTAACCAATCCAAACCGAAATACATGCAAGTTGGCATCCCAATGTTGAGGCACCTGCCGGAGTAACTGATAATTCAATTTCACACATCTAATCCAACCGAGGAATGACACATTCATGGATTCCAACAATCTTGGTGCCCTCATGCTCATGTCTGAGATCTATTTCCTCAATGTCTCATCCAACAAGCTTATGACTTTTCCTAAAACCATCACAAACAACAAGATATGATGATTTATCAAACATTACTCATTAGCTAATAACTCAAACAAGCCTTTACCACTATTGCATCAAGCTCTCTTTTTTGACTGATTAAGGTTGGGGAATAAATTGGCCTTGATAAACTGGTGCCGGGTGATGATTTTCTTTTAGGGGATAGAATCTTGGATAAGAGTTGACGGACCCTAGGTGAATGATAGATACTTAATGGCCTTGCATGCCAAATGGCGAATCTTGGGGAACACAATCCTGAGGAAGAAGTGACGGACCAATAGGTGGATGACAGATACCTAATGGCCTTGCATGCCAAATGGCGATTCTTGGGGGACACAAACTATGATGATCTTTTAAGATGCTTTGATTATTAATTGAGGAACCAATTTATTACCTTTATATAGTTGAGACCGCACTTGCACATGTCAAGTTTCTTACGTATCCCTCGAAAGGAATCAGGTCTGACATAGTTCAGGCCATTCGCCCTATTAGACGTAATACTTCTTGAGTTGATCCATGTTGACCAGTCTGGGTATTTCTTCGCTGTTGTGGTCTCTGAGTTTCATAGCTTTACCTAGTAGAATTTCTTTGATGGTGAATGGGCCGCTCCACTTGGTCCTGAATTTTTCTCTCGGGTCATGAATCGGGGCTCTTTGTTCTCAAAGAACAAGTTCACCTACCTCTATGTGGTGGAGCTTCACATTCTTGTTGAAGGCCCTGGCCATTCTTAGTTGATATTTCTTTAGATTATCTATGGCTTTCATACGTCTTTCATCAAGAAAATTGAGCTCCTCATATTTGACTTTCACCCATTCTCTAACTATCAAGGAGCACCCTTAAGGATGGTGCCAGGATTTCCATGGGTAGAACCGCCTCAACCCCATATACCAAAGAGAAAGGGGTGGCCCTTGTCGAGGACCGTACAGAAGTCCGGTATGCCCATAAGGCAAGGGGTAACTTATCAGCCCAATCCTTGTGCGTTTCTGCCATTTTCTACAGGATGAATTTGATGTTCTTGTTGGCTACTTCCACTACCCCATTGGTCTGTGGCCTATAAGTGGTAGAGCGATGTCTTCTGATACCAAACTTTGTGCAGATTTTGTCGGTCTTGCCCTAGAAATGGAATCCCTGATCTGATATCAATTCTTGAGGTACTCTATATCGAAAAATAATATTTTCTTGAATGAATTTGGCTACCTAAGCAGACATGAGGACCGCATAGGATTGAGCTTCTATCCACTTGGTGAGATAATCAATGGCTACCAAGATGAACTCGTGACCGTTGGATGCCTTGGGGTTGACCTTTCCAATGATATCGATGACCCAAGTGGAGAATGGCTAAGGTGAACTGAGCGAATGTAGCTCGGTTGGTGGGATATGTATGATGTTAGGAAATATCTGACACTTGTGGCATTTCTAAATAAAGTCCACACAATCTGCTTCTATGGTGTTCCAGTAATATCCCAGCTTGAGGATCTACTTAGATAACATTTAGGTATTCATATGGGGTCCACAAAGACCTTGATGAATTTCCTCCATGATGGTTATAGCTTGTTCTTCATCCATACACAACAACTGTATTCCGTCATAGGATCTTTTGTATAACAAATCCTCTTAAAGAATAAACTGGGTGGCATATCTTCTTAGAAACTTCTTTTCTCTGTCAGTTGCTTCAACTGGGTACATCCTTTCCTTGATGAAATCCACTATATGAGTAAACGAAGACCGACCATCCATAGTGAGAGAATTAATCGAATTCTAATAAATGGGCCTGCTTCTTTGTTCTACCAAGAATGGTCAGACCTTAGCCATAGGGTTGCATTCTATATGGTCTTCCAGGCGGGTTCTTTCGAATCGGGCTGGGCTATTTGGCCTTCCAGGTGGGTTCTTTCGAATCGGGTTGGGCTATCTGGGATCGGGCCAATGAGATTGGACCTCTAGGTTTAAGCCCCTAATTCTTAATCATTTGGGTCTTGAACTTTTGGTTTTTTATTTGAATTTTGATGTTTGATTTGGAATCTTTATTTTTGGATTTTTTTACTTGAATTTTGATGCTTGACTTGGAATCTTGATTTTTGGATTATTTGACTTGACGTTTGATTTTGAATCTTGATTTTTGGATTTTTTGACTTGATGTTTGATTCGGAATCTTGATTTTGATTATTGATTTTTTACCAATAAAATATGACCTTTGCTTTCTTCTTTTTTATGTGATATTATTTGCAACTACCACCAAAAAAATTTTGAATTTGCTATTTTGTAGTAAGAAACTTTGATTTGCACCTTGGATTTGGAATCTCAATTTTTTTTTTTTTTTTGAAAAAAATGAATTTTTCCTATAAAATGGTCCCACTCCCTTGTCCATTCTTCATTCTAACTTTTCTTAGTGAAGTGAGTGGGTTTTGAGTTTCTGGAGCTCTCTGGTTTTTCTTGAAGTTCTCCTTCTTGTTTTTAAAGTTTTTCATCTTGTTCTTGAAAATCTTCATCTTACTCTTGAAGATCTTCATCTTGTTCTTGAAGTTCTTGAAGATCTTCATCTTGTTCTTAAGGGAGGAGTCATTTGAAGAATTTGATATTCTTGTGGGCTTTTATGCAAATTGGAAAATGTTTTTGGGCTTCTTATAAATTGGGAAACTTTTTAGGGCTTCTTGCAATTTATGAAACTATGGCTGAAAGGAGAAAGAGAAAGACTTTGGGAGAGATCCAGCTAGAGATTTGCAGCAGTTCTTCCCACAGTCAGAATCACATCTGTAACTTCGCATGGGGTTCTTGGGTAAGTGTTTTCAGTTCATTCATTATTTTGATAATCTTTTATTCTTGTTTTGCTTTTCTTTTATCTTTTATGTTGTTTCTGCTTTTGTTGTTTTTGCTTTTTTTTCTTTTTTTTATGCCTTCTTTATTTCCATAAGTATGAGGGGAGGGAACCACCTATCCTGGCCTTGTACGGCCATCCAAACATGGTTCAGTCATGGCATAGGATACTTCTTTGTAGAGTGAAAGAGATGGTTGATGCATCCTACCTATGACGGCTAGCCTTTGTAGAGACCCAAAAGTTCAATTCGGCACTGGTGGGGGCCCTGATGGAGCAGTGGTGGCCGAGCACTCATTCTTTTCATCTCCCTGTTGGTGAGATCACTATCATGCTCCTATGCTTTTATGCCTTGACAGGCATATCATTTGGGGGTAGACCCATAACCTTACCCAGGATTCTGACTATCAGGGAATTTGCAGACTTGACAGGCATTACCATTACGGTTGGCCAGACACACATATGACTAGGGGAGATTAGTGCTCGATGGTGGAAAGTCAGCTTGGAGGAGAACCTAGGCAACATGTCTTAGGTGGCCCGTTCTTTCTTACTATTTATTGTGGGTCAGTGCCTCTTTAGTGACCACCGAGGGGGAGTGGATATCCGCCTGGTGTTCTTCCTCCGAGATCTTTGTGTAGTAGACTCTTGGGACTGGGGTGCGGCCGCCTATGCATATCGCCTGTGGTCCCTAGATCTACTATCATATGGAGATAGGGGCTTTAAGGGGCAGGCTACATTCTTTGGGTAACTTTCCTTCTTTTACCCATTTCCTTTCATTCATTTGGGTTGCACTTTCTCACTTTAATCTCTTGAAACACCCCTGTTGCTTTGAGCACTTAGGGACTATAGCTCCCAGACTGAGGGACCCCAAGGATTCTTCTTCTCTGTAGCCAAGAGATGGGGAGATAACCAGGTGATCAGGGCTCAACGCCATCCTCCGAGGACCACCGCTCGTTCCCTTTTGAATGATCTCACTGAGGTATGCCATGTTTGACACTAAAATTACCTTTTATCTTATGTTTTACTTACTTTTCCTTGGTTTTGCAAGTTACTTGGAGACCATTCCATGACCTCATATTTCCAGATTTTGAAAGATTCACCTTGATTAAGCACTTATCTGAGAACCAAGTCCTCTTTCAGGGCATTTGGGACCACGCCTGGTATTTGGGAGAGAGAGTAGTACCTCAGTGGTTGGACATCGAGCCACGGCCCTCTCCTGATCTTCCTCCACCCACTATGCACTACCCAGAGATCATCCCAGCTGATGAGATGAAGTGTTTGGCCAACAAAGTATGGGAGGACTCTTTTCTTCATCAGGATAGGGACTACAGAGCCTTCCTAGAGGAGGACACAGTATGCACCCCTCTCAGTTCTAATGGTCCACTGGTATGTTGCCCTTTCTTGAGTATTTCTTTTAAATTCTTTCTTGTTTTGGTCTTGATTGATGCTCTTTCAGCGGAGAGTGTGATGTGTAGATCCTTCGACTATTCGGTCGCATGCTAGTGCTACTGATCTTTCACAAGCAGGACCCTCTACCAATGCAAATGGGTCTCTCAGAGTTGCTAGCATCCCCTTCCGTAGCTTCCCATCTTGGAACTATCCCAACATAGCCAACCCCAGTCTCCCTCATCTTCTAGAGCAGAGCACAGATGCAGACACTTCACTTGGGCTACCCATTCCTTATGATTATGTGAGTATCTGATCAATTTCAATTAACTCTTGACTTCCTCTGGCTGATATTTTCTTTCTCAGGTGTCCCCGGAGGTCTATTCTGAGATCAGGAGGATGGATTAAGGCCTGTGTGAGGTGATAGTTATCAAAGATCGGGAGATTGTGTGGTGGGATGCACTGATTCAGGACCTGACCCAAAGGCTAGAGCAGGCTGAACTAGCATCCATGGGTTCCCCGGTGCTCCATAAGGATGATTCAGAGTATGGTTTAGATGATGGTTTCTGACCCACAGGGATTTGTTCCTGTATTTCCTGCAAACGCAAACACATATATATTTTCCTTTTTCTTTTTTCCCCCCTTTGTTTGTTCATCATTTTATTTTAGCATCTTCTAAATGAAAACTGACCTTTGGTGCAAAGAAAATCTTTTCTTTTTTCTTTTTTTTTTTGTATGCAATGTTCAGGCATAATCAACTCCATAACTCAAGTCATAATTAGAATAATCGGGATTACACGAGAAACCAAATACTTCCTCATTCCATTACCAAGTGAATTACATGAAAAGGGGAATAATTTTCCTACCATAGATAGGATAGGTAAGTAACAAGGTTGGGAGATAACTCTTGAGGTGGGTGAAAGTTCACTAACTCCTCAAGGTCCGTCTCCTCAAGCCCATATTGTCGGCAAATGTACATAAGCAAATAAAATGATGTGTGAGTCAATCCCATCAACCAGACATAATTGTAGCTAGGTGTCTTCATCAGAAAATATTCTTGTGGCCTCCCTGTGCACCTCCATGTGATATCTTGCGTAGTCCTTTTCTGCATGTACTCCTCCCAATCAGTGATGAGGTCGAATTCTAGAACTTCCCTCTTATCCTGGTAGCGAAGAGCTCTGAGTGGGCCTTCTTTTAATGGTTTGGTTAACATCAATTTCTTGAGGAGCCACATCTGAAAGATAGCAGGAGTCCTCTGATAATGATCTAGTCCAAATTTGTAGCCATAGTTCATATCATAGAATCCCTTGAGCGTCTCTGCAAAAATCAAAGGGACGATGTCACCTCCCTTCTTCAACTGCTCTACTAGCTCAATCAGAACAGACAATGCACCACATCTGAGAGTATAGAGAACATAACGAGCTATCATGCAAAGTAAATAAACATCCTGTGATCTCTGTTGATGGATTCCTCCCATTGGTAGGTATTGGATGAAGATCTGAGCCACCTTAAGAATGTCGATCTTCCCATACCTGACAAATTGCTTTACTTCCTCTTCTTTCTATCCGAATAAGTCTTGAATTTCCTTTGAGTAATCTTTCTTCAAAGATGGTCTAAACAAGCTACCTTTAGGTGTAGATAACATACAAACTCAAAATTCTTTGAGAGTTGGGTAGATCTCAACCAATCCAAACCGAAATACATGCAAGTTGGCATCCCAATGTTGAGGCACCTATCGGAGTAATTGATAATGCAATTTCACACATCTAATCCGACCGAGGAATGTCATATTCATGGATTCCAACAATCCTGGTTCCCTCATGCTCATGTCTAAGGTCCATTTCCTCAACGTCTCATCCAACGAGCTCATGAATTTTCTTGAAACCATCACAAACAATGAGATATGATGATTTATCAAAGCATTACTCACTAGATAATGACTCAAACAAGCCTTTACCACTATTGCATCAAGCTCTCTTTTTTGACTAATCAAGGGTGGGGAATAAACTGGCCTTGATAAACTGGTTCCGGGTGGTGATTTTCTTTTAGGGGATAAAATCCTGGATAAGAGTTGATGGACCATAGGTGAATGACAAATACCTAACGGCCATGCAAGCCAAATGGCAATTCTTGGGGGACAAAATCCTAGGGATGAAGTGATAGACCAAAAGGTGGATGACTGATACCAAATGGCCTTGCATACCAAATGGTGAGCTTGGGGGACACAAACTATGATGATCTTTTAAGATACTTTGATTATTAATCGAGGAACCAATTTATTTCCTTTATATGGTTGAGACTGCACTTGCCCATGTCAAGTTTCCTATGTATCCCTTGAAAGGAATCAGTTCTGACATAATTCTGGCCATTCGCCCTATTAGACATAATACTTCTTGAGTTGATCCATGTTGACTAGACCGGGTATTTCTTCACCGTTGTGGTCTATGAGTTTCCTAGATTTACCCGACATAATTTCTTTGATGGTGAATGGGCCGCTCCAGTTGGGACTGAATTTTCCTCTTAGGTTATGAATCAGGGCTTTTTGTTCTCGAAGAACAAGTCCACCCACCTCTATGTGGTGGGGCTTCATATTCTTGTTGAAGGCCCTGGCAATTCTTAGTTGATATTTCTTTAGATTATCCATGGCTTTCATACACCTTTCATCGAGAAAATTAAGCTCATCATGTCTGGCTTTCACCCATTCTCCTTCAGGTAGCTGACTATTAAGGAGCACCCTTAGGGATGGTACCAGGATTTCCATAGGTAGAACCACCTCAACCCTATATACCAAAGAGAAAGGGGTGGCCCCTATTGAGGATTGTACAGAAGTTCGGTATGCCCACAAGGCAAGGGGTAACTTATCAGCCCAATCCTTGTGCATTTATGCCATTTTCTACAAGATGAATTTGATGTTCTTTTTGGCTACTTCCACTGCCCCATGGGTCTGCGCCCTGTAAGTGGTAGAGCGATGTCTTCTGATACCGAACTTTATCCAGATTTTGTCAGTCTTGCCCTAGAAATGGGATCCCTGATCTGATATCAATTCTTGAGGTACTCCATATCGAAAAATAATATTTTCTTGAATGAATTTGGATATCTTAGAAAACATGAGGTCTACATAAACTGAGCTTCTACCCACTTGGTGAAATAATCAATGGCTACCAAGATGAACTCGTGACCGTTGGATGCCTTGGGGTTGACCTTTCCAATGATATCGATGACCCAAGTCGAGATAGCTAAGGTGAACTGAGAAAATGCAAATCAGTTGGCGGGATATGTATGATGTTAGCAAATATCTGACACTTGGGGCATTTCTTGATAAAGTCCACGCAGTGTGCTTCTATGTTGTTCCAGTAATATCCCAGCCTGAGGATCTTCTTAGATAACATCTAGGTATTCATATGGGGTCCACAAAGACCCTGATGAATTTCCTCCATATTGGTTGTAGCTTGTTCTTCATCCACACACAACAACTGTATTCCGTCATAGGATCTTTTGTATAATAAATCCTCTTGAAGAATAAATTTGGTGGCATATCTTCTTAGAAACTTCTTTTCTCTTTCAATTTCTTCATTTGGGGTACTTCCTTTCCCTGATGAAATCCACTATATGAGTGAACTAAGACCGACCATCCACAGTGAGAGAATTCATTGAATTCTAATAAATGGGCCTGCTTCTTTGTTCTACCAAGAATGATCGGACCCTGCCATAGGGTAGTATTCTACCAAGGGCATCAGCAAACCTGTTATTATCTCTCTTGAAGTATTTGAATGAGATCTTCTCATAGTGTTCAATCACCTCTTCCAGATGTTCTTGATATGGCTTTAGCTTTTCATCTCTAGTCTTCCAATTTCCCTGGGTCTAGCAGATGACGATGGATGAATCGCCGTAAACCTTGATCCTTTTCACACCAATAGTCAAAGTAGTTTCGAGGCCCAAAGCATAAACTTTATATTGGGCAATATTGTCGGTACAGGAAAAATCAAGGTGGAATGATAAGGCAAATAAAGGCCATCAGGAGTGCTAAGGAATATTCCTGCACCACATCCCTTCTAATTGGCTACTCCATTTGATTGGCTGCTCCATCAAAAAATAACTGCCATTCACTAACTGTGTCTTCTTCCTCTATCGCTGCAATTCCTTCATTAAGAAAGGCATCATCCAAGGATCTTCCATCTTCTGTGGGGTGGGCAGCCAAATGATCAGCTATAGCCTGCCTCTTGATAGTAAGAGCAACCAATGGGCCATCCTTCCTGTTAAGGTTGGTTTCTCGAAGAGGTATTTGATGGGATCCATCCTTGAGATCAAGTGCACCGGATAAGAAACCATGTAGTGTCGCAACCTTTTTGTTGCCCAAATCAATGCAGCACAAGTTCTTTCCAAAGATGTGTACCGTGTCTCATATTCCAGGAACTTCTTGCTAAGGTAATATATGGCATGTTCTGCCCCTTCTTTCGTCTCCTTCTATGCTAGCGATGAGCCCATGGAATATTCTCCCATAGATAAGTACAAGAGAAGTGGTTCTCCTTCCACAGGCGGTGTCAATACTGGTGGGTTCATGAGGTATCCCTTGATTTTGTCAAAAGCTTAATGGCATTGGTCATTCCATTCCATGGGCTAATCCTTCTTCAGTAGCTTGAAAATTGGTTCACAAATTGTAGTTAACTAAGCTATGAATCTGCTAATATACTAGATGTGACCCAGATATCCTAGCATTTGCTTCTCAGTCCGAGGTGTGGGCATTTCTTGAATTGCCTTGATCTTGATAGGGTTGACTTCAATGCCTCTTTCACTCACCAAGAAACCTAACAACTTTCCTACCATTACCCCAAATACACACTTCTGAGGGTTCAATTTCAGCTAATACTTCTTGATTTTTTTAAAGAAATGCCTTAGCGCGAGAATATGCCCCTGCCGATCTTTTGACTTTACTATTATGTCATCCACATAGACTTCCACATCTTTGTTCATCATGTCATGCAATATGGCCGTAGCTACTCTCTGATAAGTTGCCCCAGCGTTCTTCAGTCCAAAAGGCATTACCTTATAACAATAGGTTCCCCATGAAGTGGTGAAGGCTGTCTTCTCACGATCTTCTGGGTGCATGCTTATTTGGTTGTATCCCGATAATCCATCCATAAATGATAACAAAGCATACCTCACTATATTATCCACTAATACATCAATGTGAGGTAATGGGAAGTCATCTTTAGGGCTCACTTTGTTAAGCTCTTGGAAGTCCATGCACATTTGTACATTGCCATCCTTTTTCGGTACTGGTACAATATTGGCCAACCATTAGGGGTATTTCACCATTCGTAGAAATCCTACATTCCACTGCTTCAAAAGTTCTTCTCTGATCTTCTCACTCCATTTTGGCTGCATTCTTTAGAGCTTCTGCTTTACTGGATTTGCCCCAAGGTAAGTCGGTAATCGATGCTACACAATGTTGGGGTCAATACTAGGCATATCTTAATAAGACTAAGCAAAGACCTCGATGAATTCCTTCAGAAGACTAATCATCTGTTTTGCTTCTTTGTCATCAAGGGTAGTGCTAATTTTTACCACTTGAAGGCATTGGTCGGTTCCTCAATTAATAACTCGAGTAATCTCACGGATGGGTTTGGCTTTCTTTGGTTTGCATTATTTTATTGATTCTTGATATTTATTAAGATCATCATCTAAAAAAGGAGGCAAGTCATACTCGGAATAAAAAATTTCATTCATGAAAGGAGTAACAGACTTGACATACAAGGACTCTGGACTCTCCTCAAGAGGGGAGGTCGACACGAAATCATGAACAATAGACTCGACTACAGACTTGATAACTGGGTAAATGTTTTTACCACTGGTATTTAGGTTGGTTGACTCAATAGCATAAGCAAACTTAAAGTTTTCTCCAATGCTTGTCCAGTTCAGGAGCTGTTTAGTGGCTTGATGAATGAGGAGGTGTGGCAAGGGGCCTTCTTCTCCTTCTAAGAAAGTTGTTGCTATTTCTTCAGTGGTACAATGGTTCTTCTGGATAGGTGCCCGTTTCTTCACGAATACCAGTTGGTCATTCTCATGCTCTCGGAAGCTGAACTTTATGAGGGGTGAAGATTGGTGGAGACTGCTCAATCCTTTTTCTATAAAGTCCATTTTTTCTAGCCTGTTGAGGGATGCCATCCCGGTGCCTCGATCACATCTTTGACCACCTTCATGAGTCTTCCTATTGCAGTTGGTTCAGGCATAGTACATATAAGCCATCATTCTCTATGCTCTTTTTTTGCTTCACATACGCACTTCTTCCCCTGAAAGGATGAGGCTTGAGCTCATGTAGCTCTTGCGCTCTTGGTTCTTGTAGGAGAGAGCAAATGTAGATTTTCAGATCAATGGGAAGCGGCGGACTCTAGGTGAGCCTTATCCTCTTTTTTCATTCTCTTTTTAAGAGGACTCGACGACTTGGTGCCTCCTTTGATTGGATCAATGTTGTAGGGTCACCAGAGTAAGACCCAACCTCAATCAGTGCAATTTCAGTTATCCCAGTGATGCAACTATCTTGATCACTTTTATTGACTAGTACTTTCTGTTGTTCCACTTCATGACTCACCCAGCCGAACGCGTCTTGAAAAAATGCTTCAAATCTTGGTTGCATCTTTGCGACGGTTTCATCAAACCATGGTTCCACATTTCCACAAAAGGGGAAATCTTCTCCTTTTATAAAGTACCCATTGAGAGTAGGGTAGTAAGAGACGGAGATCTTCCTAGTCATCCTCAAAACATTCTGCCCCTTGGTGGTTGGAGGTGTGTATCTGAGACCATTCTTTCCTTTTTTCACTGCCAAACTGGGCTACTTTGGGACTCCTTGATGATATTTTCGTAGCCCCATAATAGGAAAATATTGCATATTCTTCATCATTTGATTCACCAGTGGACTCCAGATGGCTTCATAGTTAGCTGGGTTTCCTCCTTTGGTGATTCATTGGCAATGTCTACACAAGTTGTGTCCAATTCAAAACCACTTAGTTGGACTTCCTGGTCTTGTTCTTCCCCATTTTCAATATTGGCCTAGGTATTAACCACTTCGGGATCTTTGGCTACTGTGATCACCTTCCCTTTATGAATGAGCTTCATTTTTTTATGGAGACTCGAGGGCACTGCCTTCGTAGGATGCAACCAAGTCATTCCCAAGAGCATGTTAAAGGCTGTCGGTATATCAATGACTTGGAAATCAATATCAAACTTCACCGAGCTAATTTTTACGGCAAGGGTAATGATGCGAAGGATCTTCCTCTTGATATTGTCATATGCCTGTATGGTTTGGGTGGTCAGCCTCATTTGTTCCAAGTTGATGCCAATGCTCTTTGCCAATCTCAATGGCATATTCAAAGCAGACCCATTATCAACAAGAACCTAGGGAACCACTTTGTCAAGACATTCTACCGTGATGTGGAGAGCTCAATTGTGCTAGACCCCTTTGGGAAGCTTTGAATCTGAGAACATCAAGGATTTCACTACATAAGTTGCCCTTACTATATGTGCGAGATGTGCTGGATTTATCTCGATCGACACCTGTACATTGGTGAGAGACTTCAAAACTACTTCATGGTGTGTGGAGGATGCCATCAACAAACCCTAAATTAAGATATTAGCTTGGGATTTCTTGAGTTGAGCCAAGACTAGGTTCTCTAGTTCTTTCTTCAAGCTGCTGGTTCTAGCCTCATGGGTCTTTGACTATTCCATTGCTAGAGCCTTGCCCTTGTAATCTCTCCCCCTTTGGGTCTCCATCACACTGACTGGCTTTTTCACAATAATTTCTATAGGATAATAATCTTCATCATCACTATTTGTTATGGTGATTATCCCTACCATGGGATCATCCTCTTCTTTCGATTCTTTTTCTTGGCTTGGGGTGGGAGGTTGAGGCCCTCCACAAATATCCACAGCCTTAGCTTGTACTTTCTTGACTGCATTGGAAAGCCTTGCAACTATTGTGTCTAACATCTCTTCTAGTGTGGGATGTCCTCTTGTTCTTTCAAGGACCTTCAACTACTCGGCATAGCATTGCTCACTGGTAGCTATTTCACCTAACATTTGATAATTTTTGTCAGCCTCGAGCTTGATGTCGATCAAACGATTATAGACATAAGCCATGTGCTCTGCTATAGGGTTCCCTTCACCCTTAAATTTGATCTCATACCCTTCACTATCTTCTAAATCTGACATAGAATCATCTCCCTTCATGCATAGAGAAGGACAAATGCCACCTATTGGATCAGCTATTAGGTCATCACCACCAATAGCATAAACTGAGAAACACGTCGGATGTTCTGGTGAGTAATATTTTGACTCATCATCATAATCATTGTACCAAGGCCCTTAGTAGTCATCCTAGTCTGAATACCCATCATCCTCTTGAGAATCAAAGTCATCTCCATCCTTCTCATCTTTGCTCTCATCATCCTCTGTATCACTCCCTATGTGGATTATGGAGACATGCTCTTTGATTTTTTCTCCTACTAACAATGCTATTACAGCCCTGAGGAGATCTGAGGAGATCATCTGTGACTTCTTCAGTTACTTCTGGATTGTCCTCTGAAGATACAATGGGCTGAATTAGAGAACTGGGATCACCCTCCTAGTCTTCTCCTAAAGCATTCACTGATTCTATTGATGAGGTCATCTTTGGGGAATCTGGCAGTGCAAGCCTATCCTTCCAACCGTACCCATCTGTCCATCCTTCTTTTGGGTTATATACTGAACCTTGATAATGGGACTGGTATGAGGGTGATGATGAATAAGAAGCGAAATAAAGATGATGTAATGTGAGATATGAGATATGAGGATTGGGGATAATAGGATGAGGAAATTCCTTCTCCTTGATGGTGAGGGGAAGGTTGATGCTATGGCAGAGGCTGATAATATGGTGAAGGTGAAATGTATGGTGGAGGTTGGTAATATGGTATGGCGGATTCTTCTGTTGATGAGGAAGGATGAACAGTGGGAGTCCAATCTTCTTCTTTTGATGATTCTGTTCTTCTGGGAGTCCTTATGACTCCAGCCCTTTGACTCTTAAGTTTCCTGTAAGCATGGGCATTTATCTGGTTCTTTCGAGCTCTAGGTATAATGAGTTGAGTAGGGTCATTCTCTGTGGCTTCTTCATCTAGATTGTTCACATGATCAAGAAGTGGATTGGTGTTGACATTGGGAGGTTGCTTAACCTTGACCTTAATGGTTCCATTGTCTGCGAAGTCCTAGATCACATGTAGGAGACCTATGCATCTCTTAGTGGTGTGCCCTTTCTGAGTATGGTAAACACAATATTCATGATCCCTATACCAAGCTGGAGGAGGGTTGCTGATTACTCTTGGAGCCACTGTCCTTAGTAATTCTTGTTTCTTTAATTTCTCATATACTGCTGTCATAGGCATTCCTAAATCAGAAAACTGCCTTCTTGGACGAGGGGCCTTCTGAGAGGGGTGCATCTGCTTGTATTATGAATGGCTGTGAAGAAGTGGCTGACCGGCCTGACTGTCGAACTACACTCACCACATAAGTTTCTAGACTCTTTCCACGTCTGACTCTGGTATTCTTCCCTGTATCTTGGGAGGATCATTGGTACTGGGCTTCCATTAGGATTCTGTTCTCCTCCTGTGTGCCGGTGGCTATTAAGGCATAAAAATTTTGTAGATGTTGATAGTAAAGAACATCATAATAGGGCTTGGATAAGTTCTCTATTAACATCTCCACCTGCTCTACTTCTGAAGGCCGATCTGCCATTTTGGCGGCCTTATCTCTAAACCTCATCAAGAAGGCGGTGAACCCTTCTCTCAGTTGTTGTCTCAAAGTCTCAAGCTCTCGTCGCTTCACATCCACTTCGGTGTTATATGAGTACTATTTGGTAAAGGCTTTCACCGCTGGCACCCAATTTTGAGTTTGGGATGACTCCAACTGTGTGAACCATCTTAGTGCTGGTCCTAATAGAGTTAGTATGAAGGCTTACCCCATCTAGTTATCTATAAGTTGACATGATTTGGCGATGCTGAGGAAGACTTTGAGATGAGCCTTGGGATCTCCTAACCCATCAAATCTATCAATTTGCCACTTGAATTTTTTGGGAATTCTTACTCCGGAAAAGAAAATCATTTCCTTTGAATCCACTACTTGCCATTCTGAGCTTTTTCTTGCTTGAATCATGTTCTCCAACTTCTCTAACTGCTCTTTGAGTTTACTTTCTTTCTCCATCTCTGGAGGCTCAATGCGGACGTGTGCTACATATTCTTATTCCTCTTCCTCATCCTCAATAATTACCCCAGGAGGAGGGACCTTGAAGTAGGTTCCCCATTGACAATTTGGACAAGTTGGTGAGGTTCCTCTCTGGCCAGTTGGCCTAACTTGCTCCAGTTCTCCTGAGTCAACTCATGAAGAGTTCCCACAATAACATATAGCTCCATTATGATCCACATCTCCCGCAGTAGGTACCGGCTCATTCCTGGGATCAGTTCTAGGAAGATTTTGAGGTGCATGTAATATCTGAGCTATTCCCCTCTTAACTTCAGCCATTTCTGTTTGTAAGGTCTCCACTGGATGGGCCTAGGCCTGTTCGGGTGATTCAAAGTCATATGGATCCATACTAACTGGGCTATAATCACTCGGTAGTAAACAATCTCGGAGAGATGATGGGGGTGATACTGGACTTAGGTGAGTCAATCGATTACCCTGATGCGTCCAAAGGGACCGTGGAGAATACTTGAGGTGTGGAATTGTGCCTAAACCAAAAGTAGCTTAATTTAGGATTCATGAATTCCCAACCCCTTTTTCACACATTCACTAAATTAATAACCAATGATTCATCCAAAGTTAGTCCGCTTAATGATAGGGGGTGGATAGGGTTTGATGCCCCTGGTCCACCCAATGTCATAAGCGGGAGATTCATATAAATGGCTTGTCAAGAATATTCCCATAAGACATTCCATGTATAAAGTCATGCTTTCCTTTCTCTTTTCCCCACTAGGTGTCCTTCCTCCTGATTTTTCCTGGGACTTCTTCGGACTTAACTTGACTTTGACGGGATTGCCTCTGAGTCTCGTATCTGGACTTTTTTCTTAAGGAGGAGGGACATCTTCTATCTGAAACCCATTTAGGAAAGCAATTCTTTATGACGGGAATATAATATAGGAACATTCCTTTTCAAGACCACAAACAAGTTCTACAGTTAGCTTGTGGTGCTCCTAGCTTCTTCATCTATTTTCTACATGATGCGAGCATGTGGTGGATGCAATAGGACCGTCAAGGCTTCCTTGACAGGATCTATATACACAAGGTATGTGATCCTTTTGATATACCCGTAGGTACGAGATCAAGGGGTGACTTTCTTGCCCATTACTCATGACTACACACAAGATTAAGCAATTGGCCACGGGGTGGATGAACCGTGAGTGATTGTGTGTAAAAGTGTAATGTAGGGTAACCATCATTCTATCTCAGAATGCCGTAAAGTGCACAGAACCCCCCGAGGGTGCTGGCACAAATACAACATCCTTACCGTTTGATGATACCTTCCACTCTTGTACAGGAAGTGGCTATCATTGGCTCTTAGAGTACTTAGTATGTCATGCACTAACCTCCCCGAGGGTGTGGGCATGACAGAGAGTACCCTCGCCAAATGATTTCACGTCAAGCACGATGCATGATGCGATTAGTGAATACAGTTACAAACATGAGGTTATCCAAACATGTTTTCAAACAAATGTGGTGGAAAATGTTCTTGCATTTAAAGGTAGCATCTATTATCGGAAGCTTGACACTCATCCCTAGTGGAGTCGTCACTGTGAGGGTAGTGGCCGGAGATGATGATGATGTCCCTCTTCCCTTTTTGGGGAGGGGGAAAAGGACTTGCATCCATTCCGTCCTCTCTCCTCTCTTTCTCTTTTTAGTGAGGAAGGGGTGTGTCATATATGCTTTGTTTGTAGTCCCCGCTCTGCCGTATCACCACTCAGAGATATTTGGAGGCCTATTTTGCAAGAGTGTAAAGTTTGTCATTCTAGATAGGGGTTTGATGATGCTCTAATACGGGTATCGAGATCATACAAAAGGGTTTGGAGTCACCACCTAGGATTATGGGCCTAGGACCTGGGGGTGGGCCTAATTTTGGAGAAAAGGGAGATTTAGGGTAAGTGTCAGGTTACAGAGTTTGGAAGGTGTTAGGCACCCAATCTGCCTGATTCAACCGGTCTTCCTACCAGATGCTTAAGAATGGACATTTTCCATAATTATTACTATTCCACATACATGGCTAAGTTATCACACATATATACATAGACCGAATTGAAACTACTATGTACATTAAAATAAGGTCTATTAGATAGCTATATTATGCTTAAATGAGGAGAGAGATTATACCTGAATTTGACCCCTATTTCGGGTCAAGGGGGGTGGGCCCTTGATTAGTACCGACTCAGACTGTCTTTCATGTTCTCCTGGCTTAGGGGAAGATGGTCTTGACCTCCAACTTTCATTCTTGAGAGATGCTGATTGTGATGATATTCAGAAGGTTCCAGCTAGGAATAGTTACTTTCAGATTTAGATTCAGATAGAACTTCAACTAGGGAAGGCTATTTCCGGATTTGGATTCAAACAGAGCTTCTGCAAGGGAAGGCTATTTCCAAGCTTAGGATGAGATGGCACTCTAGCAGAGCTTCCGCTGGGGATAGGCCAGGGAGGGCTAATCTGAGATGGCACTCCGGCAGAGCTTCCACTGGCGATAGGATAGGGAGGGCTAGGCAGAGGTGGCACTTCAGTAGAGCTTTCGCTGGGAATGGCTATTTCTAGAAAGATTCCAGGGGCACTCAGATAGGGCTTCCACTAGGAATTGCTATTTTTGGAAAGAAATGGATTGACAAAAAAATGGATTAAAGACCCCAAAGTCCCAAAGAACACTTTGAAGATCCGAACAGAGTTCCGGATATTGACAAAGATCTCTTCGTGGACCCGAAAGGGGGGATTTCTATTTTTGGTAAAACTCAAAAACACTCAAAACCAGGGGTTGAAGAACATGCTACTTTAGGCAAAATATTGGATTGAATTAGGAACTTGGATTGAAGATCTTTAAAGTCCTAAAGAACACTTCGAAGATCTAAATAAGATTTCGGATCTTGACGAAGATCGCTCCGAAGTCTCGAAGAAACTCAAAGGGGGAGGGGAGAGAGAGGGCAGGGCTTCACTACTATGGAGAGAGATAGGGTTGTTTGGTGTGTACATTCCAAAGGACGGGAGTTTTTTTAGGTTTTTCCGGCCAATGGGAAAGAGGGAACATCTTTATCCAACAAACGAAAGAGGGTTTTTTAACTGAAGTGGGTAAAGGGGGCTTTTATACAATGGGTAAAAAGGGGTTCTCGGACCAAAATGGGCGAAGAGGGCTTCTATACAATGGGTAAAAAAGGGATTTTTTTGGAGAGAGAATCCTTAGTAAAAAAAGGGGTTTTTTGGTCTTAACTGGGTGAAGAGGGAATTTCTTCACCCACCAAGTCAAGGGAATATCAATCTTGGCCATTGCCTACGGTGTGCAAGATTGAGCCAAACTGCACGGGGCATGGTTAGTATAGGAGGGTAGACAATGCGGGCAATGTCATGGGTGTGTAGTGTATAGTGCATGGGTAGTGGCATGTGGGTGTGCATGGCGTGACACCATGGCATGGGCAGCAACTGGCAGAGGGGTTATGATCTCGGGCAGCAGGCAAGCAACTAGCAGAGGGGGTACGGGTGCGGCACCATGGTGTGCACATACGTGGGTTGGCCTACTAGCCAGAACATAGGCAGTAGGGCAGGGGTGCAGGCTTGTGCCCATGGGGGCGTGGGCCTGTGCACTCAGGGGCACTGACCTATACACACGGGGGTGCGGGCTAGTGCACGCTGGGGCATGGGTCAGCTGGGCGAGGGTGCATGGCTGGGGTGCAAGACTAGCTAGCACCATGTGCTACAACCTATGGGTAGCAGCCAAGGGCAACAAGCACGAGAATGGGCTGGCTTGTTGGCAACAAGCACGAGTGTGGGCTGGCCTACTGGCCAGCACACGCAGCGCATACAGTTTATAGATTTTTTTGGTGACGATCATGAGAGATCCGCCAGTCTAATTTTGACGTGCCATATATCGTCGGAATTGTATTTTTGAGCACTATCCATTTGTACAGTCATCTTGACTGGGTAGGTAGTGGATGATCTTAAGGGTGTTTGGGGTAGGTACGGGATTTTTCTAGGTTTTCAGTGGGATTGTCCGCGTGCGCAGCATACATGCAGGAAAGTGTAATTTTTTGGGGATAATCATGGGAGATCCTTTGGTTCAATTTTGACATGCCAGATATCATCAGAATTGTATTTTCAAGCACTATCCATCTATACAGTCATCTTGACCAGATTCCTTCATATATAGAAAGTCAAAATTGGACCCGCTTCTCTCTCGCGTAGGGGTTTCCAGGGTTTCAGGTAGAGGAGTGTTTCCATCATCATCTCTATTGATCAGAAGCCAGAAGTTGCATCCAAGATCCAAATTTCATCATAGTTGGAGGAGGGTGACAAAATTGGGTGTCTACACTGAGACTATCTACGATACAAGTGGCGGGGCCCACGGGCATCGAAACCTAGACAGTAGCCTTTTTGGCTCACCAGGAACACCCCATAGGGTTCAAGCCCAGTGCTTCAAGTGGTTTGTTTCTGGTGGTCAAGGTAGCTTTCTATCTTGACTGCTTGTTGTCCACCAACAGGCCTTGCACGAGTAGTTACCCTCAGCTGTGCTCATGGCCTTTCGACAACTTCAGTACGTGTCGGGATTCATATGTGAGGAGTCGAGTCACTTACCATCTGGGGTTAGAAGGTACGAATCCCCTCTAGTTAGAATGTCACATGATGCATGGACACTTGGGGTCATCTCTCCCCCTTCGACAATGAGCGATTGTGAGCCAAAACCCGACCGTGCTTCCAATCTTCAGCCCGAGACCTATCACATAGCTCAAATTAGACTGAGTTAGGGCACGGGTGTAACACTTGAACTGCATGCTACAACCCTAGACATTTTTCAGTGGAGTGCCCCTTTTGGGTATGATAACCACAATACACATGGTCCCAATACCAGTTTGGGAGAGGATTGGACATCGCTCATGGAGCCACTGTTCCCAATAACCCTTGCTTCTTCAGTTTCTCATTGTGAGGGTAGCAGCTGGAGTTGATGAGATCTCTCTCATCCCTTAAGGGGGAAAAGGAGTTGCATCCCATCCTCTCTCCTCTCTTTCTCTTTTATGAGGGAGGGGTGTGTCGTGTGTGCTTACCTTACGGGCCCCGCACCACCGTATTGCCGCTCGGAGATACGTGGGGACCTATTTCGCAAGAGTGTAAAGTTCATCATTCAAGACGGGGAGTTGATGATGGTCCGATATGGGGATTAGGATCATGCAAAAGGGTTTGGAGTCACCACCTAGGATTATGGGCCTAGGACCCGGGGGTGGGCCCAATTCCTAAGAAAAGCATCTGAAAGTTGGTATAGTCCAAAGATTTAGGGTAAGTGTCAGGTTGTAGAATTGGGAAGGTGTTAAGCACCCAATCTACCCAGTTCAACGGATCTTCCTACTAGATGCTTAAGAACGAATATTTTCCACAATTATTCCTATTCTGCATACATGGCCAAGTTATCATACATATGTACATTGACTGAATTTAAATAACTATGTACACTAAAACAAGGTCTATTATAAAGTCTACATTGTGCTAATTCTGTTGAGAAATTATACCTGAGCTTGACCCTTGTTTCGGGTTGAGAGGGGTGGAACCCCTGGTTGATGCTAGTGCGAACTTCCTTGTAGATTCTCCTTGCTTAGGGGAAGATGGTCTTAACCTCCAACTTCCTTTCTCAAGAGATGTTGACTGTGATGATATTCAGATAGAGTTCTGACTAGGAACAATTACTTTTGGATTTGGGTTTGGGCAGAGCTTTGGCTAGGGAAGGCTATTTATGGGCTTAGGAAGAGGTGGCACTCCGATAGATCTTCCGCTGGGGATAGGCTATGGGAAGACTAGGTTGAGGTGGCACCTCAGCAGAGCTTCCACTGGGGATAGGCTAGGGGAGGGCTAGACTGAGGTGGCACTCCGGCAGAGCTTCTACTGGGGATAGGCTATGGGAGGGCTAAGCTGAGGTGGCACTCCGACAAAGCTTCTGCTAGGGATAGGCTAGGGGAGGGCTAGGCTGAGGTGGAACTCTAGCAGAGCTTATACTAGGCATGACTATTTCTGAAAAGATTCCAAGGGCACTCGGACAGAGCTTTCTCTAGGAATTGCTATTTTTGGAAAGAAATGGATTGAACTAAAAATGGATTAATGATCCCCAAATCCCTGAAGAACACTTTAAAGATACAAACAGAAATCCGGATCTTGACCATGATCTCTTCGTAAACCCGAAGAACCTCAAGGGGGAGGGATTTCTACTTTTAGTAAAGATCAAGAACACTTAAAGGAGGGATGCTAAGAACATACTATTTTTGGAAAAAAAAATAGATTGGGCTAGAAACTTGGATTGAAGATCTTCAAAGTCCTTAAGAACACTTCGAAGATTCGAATAAGAATTTGGATCTTAACGAAGATCGCTCTGAAGACCTGAAGAAACTTAAAGGGGGAGGGGAGGAGGAGAAAGGACAGAGCTTCACTTCCTAAAGGTGGTTGTGGGGTTGTGATGTTGGTGTGTAAAATCTAAAGGAGGGGGTATTTATAGGATTTTCGGCCAATGAGGAGGAGAGAGAATTTTTAACCAATGGGTAAAAGGGGGTTTTTTGACTAATGGGAGGAGAGAGAATTCTTAACCAATGGGCAATAAGGGGTTATTTTGGACTAATGGGGGGAGAGAGAGTTTTCAATCAATGGGCAAAAAGGGGTTTTTTGGACTAATGGGAGGAGAGAGAATTTTTAACTAATGGGGGCAAAAAGTGGGTTTTTGGACTAAAGTGGGTGAAGAGGAACTCTCATCACCCACCGGGCTAGTAGAACACAAATCCCGACCATCGAAGATGGCACACAAGGTTGGGTTGAATGGCACGATGCATGACCGGCATGGATGCACGAGAGGGCAGGCATGGTGCAAGGATGGGCAGGCATATATGCATAGGCTGGGTAGGCAAAGTGCACGGGCTTGGCATACATGGGGCAAGGACGGGCAGGCAATGTGCACAGGCTGGGCATGCAAGGGGCAAGGATGGGCAGGCACAGTGCATGAGCTAGGCTGTGAGTTCACGAGGTGTGTAGCATAGAGTGCGCACAGCAGCAAGCAGGGGCACTGGCAGTAACCAGCGGGGGTGCAAGCAACAGCTAGCAAGGGCACGAGCAACAGCCAGCGGGGGCACACAAAGGCAGGCGAGGGCCCTAGTAGCAGCCAACGGGGGTGTTGGCAGAAACCAATGGGCTCAGGGGCTGAGCTATGTGTGGGGCTAGTGGCTGGCAGGCCAGCGATCGTAGTATGCATGCGGGCTGACCTACTGGCCAGTATGCGCAACATGCGTTTGGGCTGGCATGCTAGCCAACACATACAATATGCATGCGGGCTGGCATACTGGCCAGCATGCATACTGGTTGGGCGGCTGGCTAGGGCGAGTAACATGCATGCGGGTAGGTCTACGGGTAGCGCGCATGTGAACATGGAATTTTTCTGTGATGATTACAGAGGAGATCCAATGGTCCGATTTTGACGTGCCATATATCATCAGAATCATATTTTCAAGTACTATCCATCCATATGGTCACATTGACTAGATTCCTTCATATATAAAAAGTCAAAATTGGACTCTCTTCTCTCTCACACGGTGTTTCCAGGGTTTTCAGGTAGGGGATGAATTCGGGGTATTTGGGTAAGTAGGGAATTTTTCCAGGTTTTCAGCAGGCTTGCTAGTGTAGATGGCATAAGTACAAGAAAATGTAATTTTTTGGGGATGATTGTGGGAGATCCGATGGTCCAATTTTGACGTGCCATATATCGTCGGAATCATATTTCTGAGCACTATCCATCTGTATGGACATCTTGACTAGATTCCTTCAAATATAAAAGGTCAAATTTGGACCCTCTTCTCTCCCGCACAAGGATTTTTAGGATTTTCAGATAGGTGGGGAATGTTTTCAGGTTTTCTTAGTCAATCATCATCTCTGTTGATCGAAAGTCATAAGTCAGAAGTCATCTCCAAGATCCCTATTTCATCATAGCCAAAAGAGGGTGACAAAATTGGTTGTCTACAAAATACCATTCTTTGGCCAAGGCCTGTGCCAATGACCGAACGACCACATTTTGTCACCCGGAGCATGTACTGCCATCATCTTGCTCATTAATGAATGGAGTTGAACAATGTAACAGATAATATCTCTCAGCTACTTTTGAGTTTTAAAAGTTACCTGGGATGCCAATTGTAGGAAAGAAATTCGCTACTCTTCCAATCCTACAAAAGATGTTAGTACTTTGATCTTTGACTTTTCCTTAGCTGGGCTTTACATGTGCCAGTTCAGGGAATTTGGTCTTCAGGTTGGGTTTTTTGAACCAATCTGGACTATCTGGGATTGATGGTTACAAGGGAGGAATTTGCCGCTCTTCTGATCTTGCAATAGGCAAAAACATTTGATTCTTGGATTTTCCTTAACTGGGCTTCGTATGTGCCAGTTCAGGGAAACTGGTCTATGAGATCGCGTCACTCAGAGCCGATACAAAGAGAAAGGGCCACCTGGGGCCAGGTAAATGCAATTGGGCCACCTAGGGCCGGGTCAATGAAATTGGGCCACCTAGGGCTAGGTAAATGCAATTGTTTCTTTTCTTGATTCTTGATTTTTGATTTTTGTCTTTGATTTGAAATCTTGCTCCTTGCTTTTGATTTGGAATCTTGCTTTTACCATTGATCTTGCTTTTAACATTAATCTTGCTTTTTTGCGTTTTACCTTGAATTTTGACTATGAGAAATTATTTTACCCATTAATAAAATTTTGACTTTTACTTTCCTCTTTTCCATGTGATATAATTTTCACCTACCACATGAATTTGAATTTTTCTCTCCCTTTGATTTTTACGTTCCATTTCCATATGATACCTACCACATGGATGTGAGTTTTACCTTCTTTTTTATTTTTACTTTCCATTCTTATGTGGATTTGAATTTTCAACTACCACATGAATTTTTACCTTCCCTTCCCTTTGATTTTGTACTTCCCATGTGGCATAATTTGCAACTACCACAAAATAATTTTGAACTTGGTATTTGGTGGTAAGAATCTTTGATTTGCACCTTGGGATTGGAATCTCAATTTTTTTTTTTTGGGAAAATGAATTTTTTACCCATGAAATGGTCCCCCCCTCCTTTGTTTATTCCTCATTCTAAATTTTCTGAGTGGGGAACGATTTGTGAGTGAGTGAGTTCGGGTTTTTAGACTCTTCTCGAAGATCCAAACCATTTTGCATTTTCCTGGGTTTCTTCAAATTTTTTTCTAAAGATCTTCAGGTTTTTCTTAAAGTTCTTCATCTTTCTCTTGAAGATCTTTATAGTTATTGAGGAAGGAGTCTTTTGGAGAATTTGACATTCTTGTGGGCTTTTGTGAAAATTGGAAAAATTCTTGGGGTTTTTTATGATTTTGGAAAATATGGTTGAAAGAAGAACGAGAAAGACTTGTGGAGAAATCCAGCTAGAGGGCTGTAGTAATTCTTCTCAAAGGGACAAGGGCCTGGCCGATTGGTACTCTTGACAGACTCTCCACAACACTCAAAACCATATCTACAACTCCGCATGGGGTTCTTGGGTAAGTCTTTACATTTCATTCATTATTTTGATCTTCTTTTATTTTGTTCTCCCTTTCTTTTACTATTTTTTTTATGTTGTTTTTGGTTTTTTTTTTTTTACATGTTCTTTATTTCCATTAGCATGAAGGGAGGGAACCACCTACCTTGGCTCTGTATGGCCATCCGAACATGGTTCGGTCATGGTATAGGATACTTCCTCGTAGAGTGAAGGAGATGGTTGATTCATCATACCTGTGCCGGTTAGCCCTTATAGAGACCCAAAAATTAAATGTGGCACTAGTAGGGGCCTTGATGGAGCGGTGGTGGCTGAGTACTCACTCATTTCATCTTCCTATTGGTGAGATCACCATCTTGCCTCTATGTTTCTTCGCCATGACGGGCGTTCCATTTGGGGGTAGACCCATGACCCTTCCCGACACTCCGATTGTTAGGGAGTTCACAGACTTGAAAGGTATCGACATTACAACTGATCAGACACATATCCACCTTGGTGAGATCAGTGCACATTGATGGAGAACCAACTTGTGGGTATACCCTAGTAATATGGCACAGGTGACCTGTTCTTTTCTATTGTTTATTGTGAGTTAATGTCTCTTCAATGACCTCCAGGGAGGGGTAGACATTCGCCTAGTGTTCTTCTTCTGGGATCATCAGGAGGTAGATTCTTGGGATTGGGGTGGGCCCACTTATGCATACCTCTTACGGACCCTAGGCCTATTGTCATATGGAGACCGAGGCCTCAAGGGAGCAGGCTACGTCCTCTAGGTAATTTTCATTCTTGTACTTATTTCCTTTCATTCATTTTGATTGCACTTCCTTACATTGATCTTTTAAAACAACCTTGCTGCTTTAAGCACCTGGAGATTACAGCTCCCAAACTGAGGGATCCTCATGCATTTTCCTTCCCCATAGCTATAAGGTGGGGAGACAATCAGGTGTTTAGGGGCTGATGCCATCCTCCGGGGACCACTGCTCGTTCTCTTCTGAACGGTCTTATTGATTTATGCCACATTTGACACTAAAAATCCTTTTGTCCTGTGATGTACTTACTTTTCCTTGGATTTGTAGGTCACTTGGAGGCCATTCCAGTCTCTCATATTTCCAGACTCTGACGAAGTTGTCTTGGCCAGATGCTTATCTGAGAACCAGGTCCTATTTCGAGGCATATGGGGCCATGTCTAGTACCTGGGAGAGAGAGTCATACCCCAGTGGTCTGCTATTGATACATGCTTCTCTCCTTTTCTTCCTCCACCCACCATACATTGCCCAGAGATCATCCCTGTGGACGAGATTGAGGGTTTGGCCAATGGAGCATGGGATGAATCATTTCTTGATCGAAATAAGGACTATAGAGCCTTCCTGGAGGAGGAGACAGTATGCACCCCTCTTGGTCCTGATGGTACAGTGGTATGTTGCTCTTTCTTGAGTATTCCCTTCATGCTTCAACTTCTTTTTGTTTTGGTCTTGACTGATGTTCTTTCAGGGGATAACAGGACATGTAGACCCTTCTACTGTTCAGTCGCACGTCAGTGCTATTGATCCTTCGCAAGTTGGACCTACTAGTGCAGGGGGTCTCTTAGAATAGCCAACATCCCCTTTCATGGCATCCCTGCTTGGTGTTATCCCAATGCGGCCAACCCCAGCCTCCCTCATCTTCTGGAGCAGAGAATAGATGTAGATGCTTCCCTTGGGCTGCCCATTCCTTATGATTATGTGAGTATTCGACCTTCCTTCAAATGAATTTCAACCTCTTTTGGCTGATATGCTCTTTCTCAAGTGTCTCCAGAGGTCTATTCTGAGATCAGGAGGATGCATTATAGCTTGTGCAAGGCGATGGTTGCCAAGGTATTTCCTACTTTCTTCCTTTTTTTATTTTTGTCCTTCTTCTTTCATTATCTTCTTCTTGATCCTTTCTTATATTCCTTAGGATTCAAAGATTGTCGCCTTGGAGAGCTAAATCAGTTCCTACGAGTAGGAAATTGCACAGTAGGATGCACTAATTCAGGATATGACACAGAGGCTGGAGTAGACTGGACTAGCATCTATGGGTTCCCCGGTACTCCATGGGGGTGATTCAGAGTATGGTTCAGATGATGACTTTACTTCTTAGGGACCTATTCTTGTAGTTCCTGCAAGTGTAAACACATGTCTATTTTTTCCTTTTCTTTTTCCATCCCCCTTTTGTTTTGGCATCTTATGAATGGAAATCTATCTTTGACATAAAGAGAAAATTTTCCTTTTGTTTTTGTTTGTGGTTTGCAATGTTTAGGCATAATCAATTCCACAACTCAAGTCGTAATTAGAATAATTGGGATAACACAAAAATCCAAATACTTCCTCATTCTATTACCAAGTGAATTACATGGAAAAGGGAACAATTTTCCTACCATAGTGTAGACACCCAAATTTGTCACCCTCCTTCGGCTATGATGAATTGTGGATCTTGGACCCGACTTTCGACTTCCAATCAACAGTGATGATGATTGGCTAAGAAAACCTAAAAACATTCCCCACCTATCTAATGGAAATCTATCTTTGACATAAAGAGAAATTTTCCTATTGTTTTTGTTCACGGTTTGCAATGTTTAGGCATAATCAATTCCATAACTCAAGTTATAATTAGAATAATCGGGATAACACAAAAATCCAAATACTTCCTCATTCTATTACCAAGTGAATTACATGGAAAGGGGAACAATTTTCCTACAATAGTGTAGACACCCAATTTTGTCACCCTCCTTCGGCTATGATGAAATGTGGATCTTGGACCCGACTTTCGACTTCCAATCAATAGAGATGATGATTGGCTAAGAAAACTAGAAAATATGCCCCACCTATTTGAAAACCCTAAAAAGCCCCTGTGCGGGAGAGAAGAGGGTCCAAATTTGACTTTTTATATACGAAGGAATCTGATCAATATGACCATATAGATGGATAATGCTCAAAAATATGATTCGGACGATATATGACATGTCTAAATTGGAGCATCAGATCTCCTGCAATCATCCCCAAAAAATTACATTTTCCTGCACGTATACTGCAGACACTGGCAAGCCTGCTGGAAACCTAGAGAAATTCCCTACCTACCCAAATACCCCAAATGCATCCCCTACCTAAAAATCCTAGAAAACCCCATGTGGGAGAGAAGAGGGTCCAAATTTGACTTTTTATATACAAAGAAATCTGGTCAAGATGATCGTATAAATGGATAGTGCTTAGAATTACGATTCCGACGATATATGGCATATCAAAATTAGACTGTCGAATCTCCCACAATCATCACTAGAAAATTCTATGATCATGGGTGTTGCCCCCGCTGGCTACTGCTGGCATGCCCACTAGCTGTTGCTAGCACCCCCACTGGCTACTACTTGCACTCCTACTGGCTGCTGCCAATGCCCCCACTAGCTACTGCCAGCACCCCTGCCTGCTACTGCCCTCACTCTTGCCTGCACCATACGCATGCTATCCCGCACAGTTCAGCCTACTCTATGCACCATGTGCTACACACCAGATCACCAAACATGTTTCTCAGTTTATGCTATCTGTGGTGATAACCTAATAGCTGATCCGACAGGTGGCATTCACCCTTCCCTCTGCATGGGAGGAGATGATTATACATCAGATTTAGAAAATGATGAAAAATCTAGATGGCCAATGCAGTTTATATGGACAAATAGGACTCCACATTTGAGATGGAAGAAAAGTTGTGTGAAGTGTACTCTAACACATTAAGGATGCAAGAGAGAGTAGAAGAAATTGACAACATGTTGGATGAAGTAATTATCAGTGACCATTACTACCATGAGTAGTTGAATGATCTGGAGGAAATAGGGACAGATGACACATTCACAAAGATAGTAGATGCCGCATTCCAACAGCTATCTACTATAGTCAAAAAGTTATGAGCCAGGTCTCTCGACATTTGTGGAGGACCTCGACTTCCCACTCCGAGTTGAGAAGGAAAATCTGTGGAAGAAGATGATCCTATGTTAGGAATAATAACCATAACAAACAATGATGATGAGGACAATTATCCCACAAAAATTATTATGAAGAAACTAGTCAGTGTGATGGAGACCCAAAGTGGAAGAGATTACAAGGTTAAGGCCCTAGTCGTAGAACAGTCAGGGACCAGTGAGGCTGGAACCAGTAGCTTGAAAAGAGAACCTAAGAATCCGGTCCTAGCTCAACTCAAGAAGGCCCAGGCTAATATCTCAAATTGGGGACTATTGATGGCCTCCCCATGAAGCAGTTTTGAAGTCCCTCACTAATGTATAGGTGCCAATTGAGATAAATCAGGCACATCTCGCACATATAGTACGGCCAACATATGTGGTACAATCCTTAATGTTCTCAGATTCAAGCTTCCCAAAGGAGTCCAGCACAATCAAGCCCTCCACATCATAGTGTAATGTCTTGACAAGGTGATTCCCCAGGTATGTATTGACAACGGGTCCGCTTTGAATGTTCTACCATTAAGGTCGGCAAAGAGTATTGGCATCGACCTAGAAGAAATGAGGCCAACTACCCAAACCATTGGGTCATATGACAATTCCGAGAGGAAAGTACTTGGCATCCTTACCCTTGCTGTAAAGATTGGCCCGGTGAAGTTTGATATTGATTTCAAAATCATTGATATACTGGTAGCTTTTAACGTGCTCTTAGGAAGGCCTTGGTTGCATCATGCAAAGGAAATGTCCTCTAGTCCCCATAAAAAAATGAAGTTCATCCATAAAAGAAAGGTGATTACAATATCCAGAGACCCCGAAGTGGTTAATACCTTAGCCAATATTGAAAACAGGGAAGAACAAGACCAGGAAGCTCAACTAAGTGGTTTCGAATTAGAAACAACTTGTGCAGCCATTGCCAAGGAAGTCCCAAGGGAGGAGATCCGGCTAACTATGAGGCCATCTGGAGTCCGCCAGTGAATCAGATGATGAAGAATATACAATACTTTCCTGGCATGGGGCTAGGAAAATATCATCAAGGAGTTCCATGGCAGCCTAGTTTGGCAGTAAACAAAGGGAGGAGTGGTCTTGTGTACACTCCTCAAATCGCCAAGGGTAAAAAAGTTTTGAGGATGGCCAGGAAGATCTCCATCTCTTACTACCCTACTCTCAATGGGTATTTTGTAAAAGAAGGAGAGGATTTCCCTTTCTGCAGAAATGTGGAGCCATGGTTTGATGAAACCGTCGCAAAGATGTAACCAGGATTTGAAGTATTTTTCGAAGATGAGTTTGACTGGGTGACTCATGAAGTGGAACAACAGCATATACTAGTCAAAGAAAGTGATCAAGATAGTTGCATCATCGGGATAGCAGAAATTGCACTGATCCAAAAGAACCATTGTGCCAGTGAAGAAATAGCAGCAACTTTCTCAAAAGGAGAAGAAGGCCCCTTGCCACACCTCCTCATTCATCAAGCCACTGAACCTCTCCTGAACTGGACAAGCATTGGAGAAAACTTCAAGTTTGCTTATGCTATTGAGTCAACCAACCTGAATACCCATGGTAAAAGCATCTAGCCAGTTATCAAGTCTGTAGTTGAGTCTATTGTTTATGATTTCATGTCAACCTCCTCTCTTGAGGAAAGTCCAGAGTCCTTGTATGTCAAGTCTGTTACTCCTTCTTTCATGAATAAATTTTTGATTTTGACTATGATTTGCCTCCTTTTTTTTTTATAATGATCTTAATAAATATCACGAATCAATAAAACAATGTAAAACCAAAGAAAGCCAAACCCATCCATGAGATTACTCGGGTTATTAATCTAGGAACCGACCAATGCCTTCAAGAGGTAAAAATTGGCACTACCCTTGATGACAAAGAAGCAAAACGGATGATTAGTCTTCTGAAGGAATTTACCGAGGTCATTGCTTGGTCATATTAGGATATTCCTGGTATCGACCTCAACATTATGCAACATCGATTATCGACTTACCTTGGGGCAAAGCCAGTAAAGCACAAGCTCTGAAGAATGCAGCCAGAATGGAGTGAGAAGATTAGAGAAGAAGTCGTGAAGTAGTGGAATGCGGGATTTCTACATGTGGTGAAATACCCCTAATGGTTGGCCAACATTGTACCAGTACTGAAAAAGGATGGCAAGGTACGAATGTGCGTGGACTTCTAAGATCTTAAAAAAGTGAGCTCTAAAGATGACTTCCCATTACCTCACATTTATGTATTGGTGGATAATACAACAAGGCATGCTTTGTTATCATTTATGGATGGATTCTCGGGATATGACTAAATAAACATGCACCTAGAAGATCGTGAGAAGACAGCCTTCACCACTTTATGGGGAACCTATTGTTACAAGGTAATGCCTTTCGGACTGAAGAACGTCGGGGCAAATTATTAGAGAGCAACTACGGCCATATTGCATAACATAATGAACAAAGATGTGGAAGTCTATGTGGATGACTTAATAGTAAAGTCAAAAGATTGGCAGAGGCATATTCCCGTGCTAAGGCATTTCTTTGAAAGAATCAAGAAGTATCGGCTAAAATTAAACCCCCAAAAGTGTGTATTTGGGGGAATGGAAAGAAAGTTGTTAGGTTTCTTGGTGAGTGAAAGAGGCATTGAAGTTGACCCTATCAAGATCAAGGCAATCCAGGAAATGCCCACACCTCAGACTAAGAAGCAAATGCTAGAATTTCTAGGTCACATCCAGTATATTAGTAGATTTATAGCTCAGTTGACTACAATCTGTGAACCAATTTTCAAGTTGTTGAAGAAGGATCAAACCATGAAATGGAATGACCAATGCCAACAAGCTTTTAACAAAATCAAGGGATACCTCATGAACCCACCAGTATTGACACTGCCGGTGGAAGGAGAACCACTTCTCTTGTACTTATCCATGGGAGAATTTTCCATGGGCTCATTGCTTGCACAGAAGGAGGTGAAAGAAGGGGCAGAGCATGGCATATATTACCTCAGCAAGAAGTTCTAGGAATATGAGATACAGTATACATCTTTGGAAATAAATTGTGTTGCATTGATTTGGGCAACAAAAAGGTTACGACACTACATGGTTTCTTATCCGGTGCACTTGATCTCAAGGATGGATCCCATCAAATACCTCTTCGAGAAACCAGCCCTAATAGGAAGGATGACCCGTTGGTTACTTTTGCTATCAGAGTTTGACATCACATACGTTACTTAGAAATCTATTAAGGGGCAGGCCATAGCCGATCATTTGGCTGCCCATCCAATAGAAGATGGAAGATCCTTGGATGATGCCTTTCCCGATGAAGGAATCACAGCAATAGAGGAAGAAGACACAGCTAATGAATGGCAATTATTCTTTGATGGAGCAGCCAATCAAAAGGGGTGTGGTGCTTGTCACTCCTGACGGCCTTCATTTGCCTTCATCATTTCTCCTTGATTTCCCCTATACCAACAATATTGCCGAATATCAAGCATGTGCTTTAGCCCTTGAAACTGCTTTGACTATTGGAGTGAAAGGATCAAGTTTTACAAAGATTCATCCATCATCATTTTCCAGACACAGGGAAAGTGGAAAACTAGAGATGAAAAGTGGAAGCCATATCAAGAACATCTGGAAGAGGTGGTTGAACACTTCGAGAAGATCTCATTCGAATATTTCTGGAGAGATAATATTAGGTTTGCTGATGCCCTTGTAACCTTGGCTTCCATAGTAGAATGCAACCTTATGGCTAGGGTCTGACCATTCTTAGTGGAACAAAGAAGTAGGCCCATTTATCAGAATTCAGTGAACTCTCTCACTATGGATGGTCGGTCTTAGTTCACTCACATAGTGGATTTCATTAGGGAAAGGAAGTACCCAGTTGATGCAACTAACAGAGAAAAGAAATTTCTAAGGAGAAATGCCACCCAGTTTATTCTTCAAGAGGATTTGTTATATAAGAGATCCTATGACGGAATACAGTTGTTGTGTGTAGACGAGGAGCAAGCCGCAACCATCATGGAGGAAATTCATCAAGGTCTTTGTGGACCCCACATGAATGCCAAGATGTTATCTAAGAAGATCCTCAGGCTAGGATATTACTATAACACAATGGAAGAGGATTGTGTGGACTTTGTCAAAAGTGCCACAAGTGTCAGATATTTGCTAACATCATACATATCCCTCCAACAGAGTTGCATTCACTCAGTTTACCTTGGCCATTCTCCACTTGGGGCATCAACATCATTAGGAAGATCAATCCTATAGCATCTAATGGTCACGAGTTCATCTTGGTAGCCACTGATTATTTCACCAAGTGGGTAGAAGTTCAGTCATATGTGGTCCTCACGTCTGCTAAGGTAGCCAAATTCATTCAAGAAATATCATTTCCCGATATGGAGTACCTCAAGAATTGATATCAGATCAGGGATCCCATTTCTAGGGCAAGACCTATAAAATCTACACAAAGTTCGGTATTATAAGGCATTGCTCTACCACTTATAGGCCGCAGACCAATGGGGTAATGGAAGCAGCCAATAAAAACATCAAAGTCATTCTACAAAAAATGGTAGAAACAAATAAGGATTGGGCTGATAAGTGATGAGCACATTTATGTGTGAAATCTAGGGTAGTAAAACATGCATTTTACATATTTAGAATGGAGCTACCTTGGGTTTTACTCTCTTTTTGCAGGTTTTATATTTTCAAGGCCTTAAGGACTATCGAGCACTATATCTTCAATTTTATACATAAAGATGTTCTATTCCTTTTCATGGTTATGAAGAGGACAAAATTCTGAGCAAGATGGACGTGTTCAATTAAAAGTACACATTCGTTTGGTCACCCGTACAAATGATTATTCTTTTCAGCCCAGAAAAAGAATAATGGATCAGAACTGAACCGAGATGCAGAACCAGCCCGTTTGCAATTGTCCCAGAGGTTCAAGGAATACTCCAAATGCCAACAAGGATCGATGGACCACATCCTTAAGTGATTAAAGATTTGTTTTTGGTAACAACAACTACCTAGCGTAGTTGGTGAGCTATGGTGTACAAAATTCCCTTGCTCACCAAGAGGTCTCAAGTTCGAATCTTATGGTTGTTTTTTTTTAGAGAATTTTGTTGAAGATTTTTTGCTTTTCACTCACTTAAAGCACTAAGGGCATGGAGGGGATTTTCACATCAAATTAGAAGCAATAAAAATCGTGGAAGGGTTCCTGCGCAAGAAGAGCAGAAAAAAAAAGGAAAGAAAAAAAAAAGAGGAGAAATAAAGATTGTCCAAATCTTCTCTCTCCTCCACATCATCACCCACCAAAAGATTGTCCAAATCACATAAAGCAAGAAGAAAATTGTCCCTTGGAGGGAGAAAAAGAAGAAAAATAAATTATAAAAAAAAAAAAGAAAAGAAAATAAGCAAACAAATTATAGGAAATTTCTCAAAGTTTATTTCTCTCTTCTCTCTCCTCCACCTTAGCACTTTTGGTCTCAAAAGATCTCACAATCAATTGTGGGTTTCTCTCTTTTAGGAAAGAAAAAATTGTTACCCTACCTCCCCATTCCCTATAAATACAACTCATGTAAGATGAGGGGAGACAATTCATTCTTCTAGTTTTTTTTAGTTGCTCTCTCTTTCTCTTGCTCTCTCTTTAGTTTTAGTTCTTCTTTATCTTTTCTTTAATCACTTTTGTAATAGTTTTTTTTTATTTCAATTAATGCAAGCACTCTTTTATTTTTATTCAGCCCTTTTATGTTTATGATTTATGCAATTGAGTTGTAATTTTTTTTAAGTTATAGTTCTAGGCTTAGATCTAGGTGACAAGATCATGAGCTGTGGAGCAATTTTTTTTTTAATATTTGTTTTCTCTAGTACTAGAAATTTCAGATTTGGTTTATTCTAGATCTAGTTTTTAGTATTGATAGTATCTCAAATTGATCAAGTTTTCAGTTCGAAGGTTGAAGTTCAAGTAAGTAGGCTCCTTTAGTAGTCTTCTCTCCCCCCTCTCATTCCCTCTTCTGACTACATTTTCTTTCTTAATTTAGGATTTTTATTTTCAGTCGTTACATTATTGCTATCCCTTTC
>NC_056557.1:27293851-27425773 GCF_013358625.1 Macadamia integrifolia | reverse complement strand
TATTTATTTTTAATTGCATGGGTTGTTTATTTTCAGTTATTTATTTATTTAATTTTAATTGCGTGGCTTGCGTCTTTAAATTCTTAGATGACGAATGGTTAGGACGTTATTTTAGATACATATGTTTAGGATGGTAATTAGAATTAGATCACAACCATTAATCGGTTCACTTTCACATTATTAAAAGAAATAAAAAAAATAAAGTGGCTGCTCTCCCTGTGTTCGACCCGTAGCTACACTGATCCTTACGCTTGCGGTTACATTTTAAATCTCAAACAATAAGTTACCCCTTGCCTTAGGACTTCGTTGGGATCCTCGACAGGGGCAACCACTCTCTCTTTGGTCTATAGGGTTAAGGTGGTTCTACCCTTGGAAATCCTAGTAGCATCCCCAAGGGTGCTTCTTGATAGTCAGCTACCTGAAGGAGAGTGGGTGAAGACTAGACATGACGAGCCCAATTTTCTCGATGAAAGGTGTATGAAAGCCATGGATTATCTGAAAAATATCAACTGACAATGGCCAGGGCCTTTAACAAGAATGTGAAGCCCTGCCACATAGAGGAGGGTGAGCTTGTTCTTCAAGAACAAAGAGCCCTAATTCATGACCCAAGAGGGAAATTCAGGCCCAACTGGAGTGGCCTTTCACTTTCAAAGAGATTTTACTAGGCAAAGCTGTGAAACTCATAGACCAAAACAGTGAAGAAATATCCGGATTGTTCAACATGGATCAACTCAAAAAATATTATGTCTAAAAGGGTGAATAACCTGAACTATGCCAGACCTAATTCCTTTCGAGGGATACGTAGGCAACTTGACATGTTCAAGTGTGCTCTCAACCATCTAAAGGTAATAAATTGGTCCTCGATTAATAATCAAAGTATCTTAAAAGATCATCATAGTTTGTGTCCCTCAAGAATCACCATTTGGCATGCAAGGCCATTAAGTATCTTTCGTTCACCTATGGTCCATCAAACTCTTATCCAGAATTCCATCCCCTAAAAGAAATTTGCCAGCCGGCATTAGTTTATCAAGGACAGTTTATTCCCCATCCTTGATCAGTAAAAACAAAAAGAGTTTTTAATGTAATAGTGGTAAAGGTTTGGTTGTGTCAATAGCTAATGAGTAATGCTTTGATAAATCATCATATCTTCTCTATGCTTATGATAACTGCAGGATGAGTCATGGGTTCCTTGGATGAGAAATTGAGAAAATGGACCTTGGACATAAGCATAATGGCACCAAGACTACTAGAATCCATGAATATATTAATGTTCAGCCGGATTGGGTGCATTGACCTACATCATAATCTGCTCCACCAAGCACCTCAGCACTGGGATGTTGATCTTCATGTATTTCAGTTTGGGTTGGTAGAGATCTGTCCAACTCTCAAAGAATTCCGAGTTTATATGTTATCTCCACCCAAGGGTAGACTGCTCAAAGGAGATTTAGGACTTTTTCGGGTGGGAAAAGGAGGAAATAAAGCAATTCATCAGATATGGAGAGATTGATATTCTGAAGGTGACCAGGATCTTCATTCAATACCTACCACTGGGGGGAATCTATCAGAAAAGATCGTAGGATGCTTACATTTTATGCATGATAGCTCGATATGTTCTCCAAACTCCTAGATGTGGTGCACCACTGGTTTTAATCGAGGTAGTAAAGCAATTTAAGAAAAAGGGACACATCATTCCTACAGTCCTTGTAGAGACATTTAAAGGACTTGATGACATGAGCCATAGCCATAGGTTTGGACTTGATCATTATCATGGAAGTTCCACCGTTTTCCAACTATAGCTATTTGATAAGCTAAAACTGATCAGGCTGTTAAGTGAAGGTCAACTCGGAACCCTTTATGACCAGGACAAGAGGGAAGTCCCATAATTCAAACACATTGTTGATTGGGAGGAGTACCTACAAGGAAGAACTACAGAGGACATTGCATGGAGATGCCCAAGGAAGCCATAGGAAAATTTTCTGATGAAGACCCCTGGATACAACTACGTCAGGTTAATGGGATTGACTCACACATCCTTTTATTTGCCTATGTACATCAGTCGACAATACAGGCTGAGGGCAAGGGACCCAGAGGAGTTAGTGAACTTTCACCCATCCCAAGAGTTGTCTCCCCACCTTGTTACTTACTTATCTTGTCTATGGTAGGAAAGTTGTTCTCCTTCCCATGTAATTCACTTGGTAGTTGAATGAGGAAATATTTGGATCTTCGTGTTATCCCGATTATTCTAAAGAAGACTTGAGTTGTGGAATTGATTATGCCAACAAAAACAAAAAAAAATATTTTCTTTGTGCTAAAGATAAGTTTTCATTCATAAGATGCCAAAATAAAATGATGAACAAACAAAGGGGAGGGAAAAAGAAAAGAAAAAATATACATATGTTTGTGTTTATAGGAAATACAGGAACAAATCCCTATGAGTCAAAAGTCATCATCCGAGCCATGCTCAGCATCATCCTCATGGAAGGCCATAGAACTGGAAGATCCCAATCCTGAACTCCCCAAGCTCATTGACCCGGCCCCAGGTGGCCCAATCTCATTGAACCGGCCCCAGGTGGCCCAATTTTATTGACCTAGCCCTAGGTGGCCCAATCTCATTGACCCGGCCTCAGGTGGCCCAATCTCATTGAACTGACCCTAGGTGGCCTAATTACATTTACCTGGCCCCAGGTGGCCCAATCTCTTTGAATCGGCTCCGAGTGACCCGATCTCATAGACCAAATCCCTTGACCTGGCACATGTGAAGCCTAGTTAAGGAAAATCCAAGAATCAAATGTTTTTCCTGTCACAAGATTGGAAGAGCAGCGAATTCTTCCCTTGTAACCATTGGTCCTAGAGAGTCCAGATTGGTTAGAAAAACCCAACTTAGAGACCAAATTCCCTGAACTGGCACATGTGAAGCCCAGCTAAGGAAAAGTCAAAGATCAAAGTACTAACATCTTTTGTAGGATTGGAAAAGTAGCAAATTCCTTTCCTACGATCGGTCGCCCAGGTAAGTGCTAAAACTCTAAAGTAGTTGAGAGATATTATCTGTTGCATTTTTCAACTCCATCATTAATAAGCAAAATGGCGGTAGTATATGCTCCGGGTGACAAAATGAGGTTGTTCTTTTCTTTGCCCTTCAGCTGTTGGCATAGGCCTCGGCCAAAGAGGGGCATTCTGTTGACACCCAATTTTGTCACCCACCTCCAGCTATGGTGAACTGCAGATCTTGGAAGCGACTTCCAATTTTTGACTTTTGATTAACAGAGATGATGATTGACTAAGAAAACTTGTAAACATTCCCCACCTATCTAAAAACCCTAGAAACCCTTGAGCGAGAGAGAAGAGGGTCCAAATTTGACCTTTTATATATGAAGGAATCTGGTCAAGATGACCATACAGATGGATAGTGCTTAAAAATACAATTCTGGTGATATATGGAATGTCAAAATCAGATCGTCGGATCTCCTGCAATTGTCCCTAGAAAGCTACATTTTCCCGTACGTATGCCGCTGACAGTGGCAAACCTACTGGAAACCTAGAAAAGTTCCCTACCTACCCAAATACCCCAAATTTATCCCCTACCTGAAAACTCTAGAAACTCCCGCATGGGAGAGAAGAGGGTCCAAATTTGACTTTTTATATATGAAGGAATCTAGTCAAGATGACCATATAGATGGATAGTGCTCAAAATATGATTCTGAAGATATATGGCACATCAAAATCGAACCGTCGGATCTCCTGTAATCATCACCAAAAAATTCCATGATTGTGAATATACTGCGCGCGCTGGCCAATAGGCCAGTCCCCATGAATGCTACCCCCACTGGCTGCTACTTGCACACCCGTTGGATATTGCCAGTGCCCCCACTGGCTTCTGCCAACCCTGCCACCTGCTGCTACCCATGCCCTTGCCTACACCATGCGCATGCTACACCACGTAGTTCAACCTACCCAACGAGCCATGTGCCATACACCCATGCAACTGCCCGCACACCCTTATGCCTAGCCTGTGCCCAGCTATGCACCATTACCTACACACCCTTGTTACTGCTCGCACACCCTTGTGCCTAGCCTGTGCCTACCTATGCACCATTTCCTACACACCCTTGCATATTGCCCGCACACCCTGTGCACTTTGCCTTCCCATACGCATTACCTGCCCTCCTGTGCAGCTATGTCAGCCATCCCCGTACACTTTAACCCAACCTTGTGTGCCTCGTTAATGGCTGGGATTGGTGTTCCAGTGGTCTCTTCACCCACTTTAGTCTAAAACCCCACTTTTTGCTAAAAACTCTCTCTCCTCCCATTAGTCCACAAAACCCCTTTTTACCCATTGGTTGAAAATTCTCTCTCCTCCCCATTGGTCCAGAAATCCTATAAATATTCCCCCTCCTATGGATTTTACACACCAACAACAACCCCACTAGACTCCATAGTAGTGAAGCTTTTCCTTTCTCCTCCTCCCCTCCCCTTTGAGTTTCTTTGGATCTTCGGAGCGATCTTCGTCAAGATCTAAAATCTTCTTCGGATCTTCAAAGTGTTCATTGGGACTTTGAAGATCTTCAATCCAAGTTTCCAACCCAATCCATTTTTTCCTAAAAATAGTATGTTCTTAGCATCCCTCCTTTAAGTGTTCTTGATCTTTACCAGAAGTAGAAATCCCTCCCCCTTGAGGTTCTTCGGGTCTACGAAGAGATCTTTGTCAAGATCCAGAGTTCTATTCGGATCTTCAAAGTGTTCTTCGAGGCTTTGGAGATCTTCAATCCCTTTTTAGGTCAATCCATTTCTTTCTAAAAATAGCAATTCCTAGAAGAAGCTCTATCTGAATTCCCTTAGAATCTTTCCAAAAATAGTCATTCCTAGTGGAAGCTCTGTTGGAGTGCCACCTCAGCCTAGCCTATCCCTAGTGGAAGCTCTATATGAGTGCCACCCCATCCTAAGCCTAGAAATAGCCTTCCCTATCCGAAGCCCTGTCCAAATCCAAATCCTGAAATGCCCGAACCCAAATCTTCCCCTAAGCCAGGAGAATCCGAAAGACAGTTCGAGACGGTACTAATCAGGGGCCCACCCATCTTGACCCGAAATAGGGGTTAAGTTCAGGTACAGTTTCTCAACCAAATTGTCATCATGTAGACTTTATATAGACCTTGTTTTAGTGCACATGGTCATTTAAATTTAGTCAATGTATATATGTATGATAACTTAACCATGCATGTGGAATAAGAATAATTATGGAAAATGTTTGTACTTAAGCATCTAGTAGGAAGACCGATTAAATCGGGCAAATTGGGTGCCTAACACCTTCCTAACTCTATAACTTAACACTTACCCTAAATCTCTAGATTAGACCAATTTTTGGGCCCTTTTCTCCCAAATTGGGCTCACCCCTGGTCCTCGGCCCATAATCCTAGGTGGCAACTCCAAGCCCTTTTGTATGATCCTGATCCCCGTATTGGACCATCATCAAATCCCCGTTTAGAATGATGATCTTTACACTCTTATGATAGAGGTCTCCGGTGTGGGGCCCACAGGGTAAGCACACACGACACACCCCTTCCTCATGAAAGAGAAAGAGAGGAGAAATGATAGAATGGATGCAAGTCCTTTTCCCCCCAAGGGAAGAGAGACATCTCATCATTCTCCGGCCGCTACCCTCACACATAGACAGGATAGGTAAGTAATAAGGTGGGGAGACAACTCTTGACGTGGGTGAAAGTTCACCAACTCTTCTGGGTCCATCACCTTGAGCCTATATTGTTGGCTGATGTACATAAGCAAGTAAAAGGATGTGTGAGTCAATCCCATCAACTTGACATAATTGTAGCCAGGGGTCTTCATCCGAAAATCTTCTTGTGGCCCCCCTAGGCAAGTCCATGCAATATCTTGCCTAGTCCTTTCCTATAGGTACTTCTCCCAGTCAGTGATAAGATTGAATTTTGGAACTTCCCTCTTATCCTGGTAGCAAAGAGCTTCGAGTGGGCCTCCTTTTAATGTCTTGGTTAACTTCAGTTTCTCAAGGAGCCAAATCTAAAAAATAGCAGGACTCCCTTGATAATGATCTAGTTCGAATATATGGCCATGGCTCATGTTATCGAATCCCTTGAATGTTTCTGTAAAAATCGTAGGGATGATGTCACATCCTTTCTTCAACTGTTTTACCACCTCAATCAGAACGGGTGGTGCACCACCCTCAGGAGTTTGGAGAACATAGCGAGCTATCATGCAAAGTAAATAAGCATTCTGTGATCTCTGTTGATGGATTCTTCCCATTAGTAGATATAGGACAAAGATCTGGTCCACCTTCAGAATGTCAATCTTCCTATACAAGATGAATTGCTTCACTTCCTCTTCTTTCCATCTGAAGAAGTCCTAAATTTCCTATGAATAATCTTTCTTCAAAGATGGTTGGAATAACTGCCTTTGGGTGGAGATAACATACAAACTCGGAATTCTTCGAGAGTTGGGCAGATATTTACTAATCCAAATTGAAATACATGCAGATTGGCATCTCAATGTTGAGGCACCTGCCAGAGTAATTGGTGATGTAATTTCACACACCAGATCTGACCAAGAAATGACACATACATGGATTCTAGCAATTCTGACACCCTCATGTTCATGTCCAAGTTCCATTTCCTCAGCGACTCATCTAATGAGCTCATGACTTTTCTTGAAACCATCCAAACAAAAGAGACATGATGATTTATCAAAGCATTACTCATTAGCTAATGACTCAAACAAGCCTTCACCACTATTGCATTAAGCTTCTTTTTTTTTTTTTGACTAATCAAGGATGGGGAGTAAACCGGGCTTTATAAAATAGTGTCGGGTGGTGATTTTCTTTTAAGGGATGAAATCCTAGTGAAGAGTTTGATGGACCATAGGTGAACGATAGTTACCTAATGGCCTTGCATATCAAATGGTGATTCTTGGGGGATAGAATCCTGGATAAGAATTGATGGACCATAAGGGAATGATAGATACCTAATGGCCTTGCATGCCAAATGGAAGTTCTTGGGGGACACAAACTATGATGATCTTTTAAGATACTTTGATTATTAATCGAGGAACCAATTTATTGCCTTTAGATGGCTGAGAGCACAATTACACATGTCAAGTTGCCTACGTATCCCTTGAAAGGAATCAGGTCTGACGTAGTTCAGGTTATTCACCCTTTTAGACATAATATTTCTTGAGTTAATCCATATTGACCAGTCCGGGTATTTCTTCGCCGTTGTGGTCTATGAGTTTCACAGCTTTGCCTGGTAAAATCTCTTTGACAGTGAAAGGGCCATTGGGGCTCTTTGTTCTCAAAGAACAAGTTCACCTTCCTCTATGTGGTGGGGCTTCACATTCTTGTTAAAAGCCCTAGCCATCCCCAGTTGATATTTCTTTAGATTATCCATAGCTTTCATGCTCCTTTCATCGAGAAAATTGAGTTTGTCATGTCTAGCCTTCACCCACTCTCCTTCAGGTAGTTGACTATCAAGAAGCACCCTTAGGGATGGTATCAGGATTTTCATGAGTAGAACCACCTCAACCCCATATACCAAAGAGATAGGGGTTGCCCCTGTCATGGATCATACAGAAGTCTGATATGCCTATAAGGCAAGGAGTAACTTATCAGCCCAATCCTTGTGTGTTTCTACGATTTTCTGTAGAATGGCTTTGATGTTTTTGTTGGGTGCTTCCACTACCCCATTGGTCTGCGGCCTGTAAGTGCTAGAGCGATGCCTTATGATACCAAACTTTATGCAGATTTTGTAAGTCTTGCCCCAGAGATGGGATCCCTGATCTGATATCAATTCTTGAGGTACTCTATATCGGGAAGTGATATTTTCTAGAATGAATTTAGCTACCTTAGTAGACATGAGGACACATAGGACTGAGCTTCTACCCACTTGGTGAAATAATCATTGGCTACCAAGATGAACTCATGACCATTGGATGCTTTGGGGTTGACCTTCCCAATGATGTCAATGCCTTAAGTGGAGAATGGCCAAGGTGAACTGAGCGAATGCAAATCTATTGGTGGGATATTTATGATGTTAGTAGATATCTGACACTTGTGGAACTTCTTGACAAAGTCCACACAATTCGCTTCGATTGTGCTCCTATAATATCCCAGCTTGAGGATCTTCTTAGATAATATCTTGGCATTCATGTGGGGTCCATAAAGACCTTGATGAATTTCCTCCATGATGGTTCTCGCTTGCTCCTCATCTACACAAAACAACTGTATTTTGTCATAGGATCTCTTGTATAACAAATCCTCTTGAAGAATAAACTGGGTGGCATATCTCCTTAGAAATTTCTTTTCTCTATTAGTTACTTTAACTGGGTACTTTCTTTCCTTGATGAAATACACTATGTGAGCGAATCAAGACCGACCATCGGTAGTGAGAGACTTCACTAAATTCTGATAAATGGGCCTGCTTCTTTGTTCTACCAAGAATGGTCGAAATATAGCTATAGGATAGCAAAAGCAACCAATGGGCCATCCTTCCTATTAGGGCTGATTTCTCGAAGAGGTATTTGATGGGATCCATCCTTGAGATCAAGTGCACTGGATTAGAAACCATGTAGTGTCGCAACCTTTTCGTTGCCCAAATCAACGCTACACTAGTTCTTTCCAAAGATGTGTATCGTGCCTCATATTCTAGGAACTTCTTACTAAGGTAGTATATGGCATTCTCTGCCCCTTCTTTCGTCTCTTTCTATACTAGCAAAGAGCCTATGGAATATTCTCCCACGGATAAGTACAAGAGAAGTGGTTCTCCTTCCACTGGCAGTGTCAATCCTGGTGGGTTCATGAGGTATCTTTTGATTTTTTCAAGAGCTTGTTGGCATTTGTCATTCCATTCTGTGGGCAGATCCTTCTTCAGTAGCTTGAAAATTGGTTCATAGATGGTAGTCAACTGAGCTATGAATCTGCTAGTATACTGGATGTGACCCAAAAATCCTCGTATTTGCTTCTCAGTCCGAGGTGTGGGCACTTCTTGAATTGCCTTTATCTTGATAGGGTCGACTTCAATGCCTCTTTCATTCACCAAAAAACCTAACAACTTTCTTATTGTTGCCCCGAATACACACTTCTGAGGATTCAACTTTAGCTGATACTTCTTGATTCTTTCAAAGAATCGCCTTAGCGAGAGAATATGCCCCTACCACTGTTTTAACTTCACTATCATATCATCCACATAGACCTCCACATCTTTGTTCATCATGTCATGCAATATGGTCATAGCTGCTCTCTGATAAGTTATCCCAGCTTTCTTCAGTCCAAAAGGCATCACCTTGTAACAATAGGTTTCCCATGGAGTGGTGAAGGCTATCTTCTCATGATACTCTGGGTGCATGCTTATTTGGTTGTATCCTGAGAATCCATCCATAAATGACAACAAAGCATGCCTTGCTGTGTTATCCACCAATACATCAATGTGAGGTAATGAGAAGTCATCTTTAGGGCGTACTTTTTTAAGATCTTAGAAGTCTACACACATTCGTACCTTACCATCTTTCTTTGGTACAGGTACTATGTTAGCCAACCAATGGGGTACTTTACCACTTGTAGAAATCTTGCATTCCACTACTTCACAACTTCTTCTCTAATCTTTTCACTCAATTCTAATTGCATTCTTTAGAGCTTCTGCTTTTCCAGTTTTGCCCTAGGGTAGTTCGGCAATAGATGTTGCATGATATTGGGGTCTATACTAGGCATATCCTCATAAGGCCATGTAAAGATTTCGGAAAATTCCTTCAAGAGACTAATCATCTGTTCTGCTTCTTCGTCATCTAGGGTTTAGGGTTTGGTTCGTTCCTAGGTTAATAACCCGAGTATCCTCATGGATGGGTTGGGCTTTCTTTAGTTTGCATTTTTTGGTTAACTCTTGATATTTATTAAGATCATCATCGAAAAAAGGAGGCAAGTCATACTTGGAATCAGAAATTTTATTCATGAAGGAAGGAGTAACAAACTCGACATACACGGACTTTGGACTCACCTCGAGAGGGTAGGCTAACACGAAATCATAAACAATAGACTCAACAATAGACTTGATAACTAGCTTGATGCTTTTCCTAGGGGTATTCAGGCTAGTTGACTCAATAGCATGAGCAAACTTTAAGTTTTCTCCAATGCTTGTCCAGTTTAGGAGTGGCTCGGTGGCTCGATGGATGAGGAGGTGTGGCAAAGGGCCTTCTTCTCCTTCTGAAAAAGTTACTGTTATTTCTTCAACAATGCAATAGTTCTTCTGTATAGGTGCCTGCTTCTTCACAAATACCAGCTAATCAATCTCGTACTCTCGGAAGTCAAACTTTTTGAGAGGTGAGAATTAGTGGAGACTGCTCAATCCTCTTTCGATAAAGTCTATCTTTTCAAGCCTGTTGAGGGATGCCATCCCAGTGCCTTGGTCACATCTTTGACCACCTTCATGGACCTTCTCGTTGTAGTTAATTTGGACACAGTACATGCACACCATCATTATTTTTGCTCTTCTTTGCTTCACCTAAGTGCTTCTTCCTCTGAAAGGACGAGGCTTGAGCTCATGTAGCTCTCGGGCTCTTGGTTCTTGTAAGAGGGAGCAAATGTAGCTTTTTAAATTAGTGGGAAGTGGTAGACTCTAGGTGAGCCTTATCTTCTTTTCCCATTCTCTTTTCAGGAGGACTTAAGGACTTGGTGCCTCCTTTGATCAGATCACTATTGTAGGGTTACCAGAGGAAGACCCATTCTCAATTGGTGTAATTTCTGCTATCCCAGTGATGCAACTACCTTGATCACTTTCTTTGACTAGCATTTACTGTTGTTCCACTTCATGAGTTATCCAGTCAAAGTTGTCTTGGAAAAATACTTCAAATCCTAGTTGTATCTTTGAGACGGTTTCATCAAACCATGGCTCTACATTTTTGCAGAAAGGGAAATCCTCTCCTTCTTTTACAAAATACCCATTGAGAGTAGGGTAGTAAGAGACAGAGATCTTCCTAGTCATCCTCAGAACCTTTTGACCCTTGGTGATCTGAGGAGTGTACCCGAGACCACTCCTCCCATTGTTTACTGCCATACTAGGCTACTTCAAAACTCCATGATGATATTTCCCTAGCCCCATGCAAGGAAAATATTGCATATTCTTCATCATCTAATTCACTGACAGACTCCAGATGGCCTCATAATTAGTCGGGATTTCCTCCTTTGGAACTTTTTTGACAATAACTGCACAAGTTGTTTCTAATTCGAAACCACTAGTTGAACTTCCTGGTCTTGTTCTTCCCTGTTTTCAATATTGGCTAAGGTGTTAACCACCTTGAGATCTCTGGCTACTGTGATCACCTTTCCTTCATGGATGAACTTCATTTTTGATGGAGATTAGAGGATACTGCCTTCGCATGATGCAACTAAGGCCTTCTCAAGAACATGTTAAAAGCTACAGGTATATTAATGACTTGAAAATCAATATCAAACTTCACCGGGCCCATCTTTACGACAAGGGTAAGGATGCCAATGATTTTCCTCTTGGTATTGTCATATACCCATATAGTTTGGGTAGTTGGCCTCATTTCTTCCAAGTTGATGCCAATACTCTTTGTCGACCTTAATGGTAGAACATTCAAAGCGTACTCATTGTCAATAAGCACCTGGGGATCCACCTTGTCAAGACATTCAACTGTGATGTGGAGGGCTCAATTGTGCTGGACTCCTTTGGGAAGCTCTGAATCTAGTAACATCAAGGATTGTACTGCATATGTTGCCCCTACTATATGTGGAAGATGTCCTAGATTTATCTTGATCAACACCTGTACATTAGTGAGGGACTTCAAAACTACTTCACGGTGTGTGGGGCAGGCTATCAATAGTCCCTAGTTTGAGATAGTAGCCTAGGACTTCTTCAGTTGAGCTAGGACCGGATTCTCAAGTTCTCTTTTCAAGCTCCTGGTTCCAGCCTTACTGGTCCCTGACCATTCTACGGCTAGAGCCTTGTCCTTGTAATCTCTTCCGCTTTGGGTCTCCATCACATTGACTAGTTTCTTCACGATAATTTATATGGGATAATTATCCTCATCATCACTATCTAATATGGTAATTATTCCTACCATAGGATCATCTTCTTTCTTAGATTCTCCTTCTTGACTCGGAGTGGGAAGTCAAGGTCCTCCATAAATTTTGAGAGCCCTGGCTCGCAACTTTTAAACTGCATTAGAGAGCTATTGGAATGTGGCGTCTACTGCTTTGTGAATGTGTCATCTGGCCCTATTTCCTCTAGATCATTTAGCTGCTCATAGTAGTAATGATCACTGATGGTTACTTTACCCAACATGTTGTCAATTTCTTCTACTCTCTCTTGCATCCTCAATGTGGAGTCCTGTTCATCCATATAAACTTGCATTGGCTTTCTAAATTCTTCATCATTTTTTGAGTCTGACGTAGAATCATCTCCTCCTATGCAGAGGGAAGGGTGAATGCCACCTGTCAGATCAGCTATTAGGTCATCACCACAGATAGCATAAATTGAGAAACATGTTTGGTGTTCTGCTGAGTAGTAATATTCTAACTCATCATCATTATCATTGTACCAAGGCCCTTGGTAGTCATTCCAGTCTGGATACTCATCATCCTCTTGAGAATCAAAGTCATCTCCATCCTTCTCATCTTCATTCTCGTCCTCATCATCGTCATCATCATCCTCTTCTTCACTGATTTCCCCCTCACTTGGTTCTTCATCAGATTCCTCTTGACCATTAAATTCTCCCACATCCAAACGATCATAGTATTCAGAGCGTATAGACCAGAAGATTTCTATAGGGTTGGACTTGACACCACAGACTCAAAGTTGGATCAAACCTAATTCATCATCCTCCGTGTCACTCCCTATGTGGATTAGGTAGGTGTACTCTTTGATCTGCTCTCCCACTAACAATGCTATCACTACCCTGAGGAGGTCATCAATGACTTCTTTAATATTCTCCGAGTTACCCTCTTAAGGCATGGTGGGCTGAATTAGAGAAGTGGGATCACCATCCTGGTCTTCTCCTAAAGCATTCATTGATCCCATTGATGAAGTCATCATTGGGGAGTTTGGTAGTGCAAGCATATCCTTCCAACCGTACCCATCTGTTTATCCTTCTTTTGGGTTATATACCAAACCTTGAGAATGGGATTGATATGAGGGTGATGAGGGATACAAAGCGGGATGGTATGAAGATGATGTAATGTGAGAGGTAAGATATGAAGATTGAGGGTGATAGGATGAGGAAATTCCTTCTTCTTGATGGTGGGGTAAAGGTTGATGGTATGGCGGAGGCTGGTAATATGGTGAAGGTGGGAGTTATGGTGGAGGTTGGTAATATGGTATGGTGGATTCTTCTATTGATGAGGAAGGGTGAACGGTGGGAGTCTGATCTTCTGATCATCCTCTGATAACTCTCTTCTTTTGGGAGTCCTCATGGCTCTGGCCCTTTGTTTCATGATTTTCCTATAAGCACAAGCATTCATATGATTCTTCCGAGCTCTGGGTACAATGAGTTGAGTGGGATAACTCTCTATGGCTTCTACATCTAGATTCTTCACATGATTGGGGAGTGAATTGGTATTGACATTGGGAGGTTGCTTTACCTTGACCTCAATGGTTCCGTTGTCCACCAAGTCCTGAATTGCATGTTACAAACCCAAGCATCTTTCAGTGTTGTGCCCCTTCTGAGTGTGGTAAGCACAATATTCATGATCCCTATACCAAGCTAGAGGAGGGTTGCTGATCACTCTTGGAGCCACTGTCCCTAGCAATCTTTGTTTCTTTAACTTCTTATACACTCCTATGACGGGCATTCCCAAATCAAAAATTTTCCTTCTTGGACATGGGGCCTTTTAAGAGGGTGCATTTGCTTGTATCACAAATGGTTATGAAGAGGTGATAGGCGAGGCTGGTTGTTGGACCGCACCTACCACATTAGTTTCAGGGCCCTTTCCCCATCAAACTCTAGTGTTCTTGCTTGCATCTTGGGATGATCCTTGATACTAAGCCTCTCTCAGAATTCTATTTTCTATGCATGTGCCAGTGGCTATCAAGGCATCAAAAGTCTGTAGATGTTGGTAGTAAAGAACATCATAATAAGGCTTTGATAAGTTCTCTATCAACATCTCCACTTGCTTTGCTTCTGAAGGCCGATCTGCCATCTTGGCGGCCTTATCCCTAAACCTCATCAAGAAGGCGATGAATCCTTCTATAGTCTGTTGCCTCAAAGTCTCAAGCTCTTGTCACTTCACATCAACTTCGGTGTTGTATGAGTACTATTTGGTGAAGGCTTTCACCACTGTCACTCAATTTTGAGTTTGGGATGACTCCAACTGTGTGAGCCACCTTAATGCTAGTCCCGATACGGTTAACATGAAGGCTTACCCCATCTAGATATCTACAAGTTGTCACGACTTGGCGATGCTGAGAAAAACTTTGAGGTGAGCCTTGGGGTCTCTTGACCCATCAAACCAGTCAGTCTACAATTTGAATTTTTTGGGAATTCTTGCCCCAGAGAAGAAACTCATTTCCTCTGAGTCCACTGTTTGGCTTTTCAAACTCTTCCCTGTTCGGAGCATATTTTCCAACTTTTCTAACTACTCCCTGACTTTCCTTTCTCTCTCCATTTCTGAAGGTTCCATTCAGACGTGCACTATAAATTCCTCTTCCTCATCTTCAATCATTACCCTAGGAAAAGGGACCCGGGAGTAGGTTCCTCGTTGACTGTTTGGACGGGTAGGTGAGGCTCCTCTCTGACCAGTTGGCCTAAGTTGCTCTGGTTCTCCTGAGTTAATTTGTGAAGAGTTCCCATGATAACCTGTAGCTCCATTCTGTTCCAAATCTCCAGTAGTCGGTGTCGGCTCAGTTCTGGGATCAGCTCTGGGAGAGTTCTGAAGTGCATGCCATATTTGAGCTATCCCCCTCTTGAATTCAATCATTTCTGTCTGTAAGATCTCTACAGGATGGACTAATGCTTGCACGGGTGATTCGGGGTTGTGAGTATCCATGCTAACTGGACTGCAATCATTCGGTGGTAGACATTCTCAAGGAGATGACGGAGGGGATACTGGACTTAAGTGAGTCAACTGATTACCCTGACATGTCCAAAGGGACTGCGGAGAATACTTGAGGTGTGGAATTGTGCCTAAACCAAAAGTGGTTTCTTTTAGGATTCTTAAATTCCCAACCCCTTGTTCACACATTCACTAGATTAACAACCAATGATCCATCCAAAGTTAGTCTACTTAATGATAGAGGGTGGATAGGGTTGATGCCCCCAGTCCACTCAATGTTATAAGCAGGAGATTCATACAAATGACTTGTTGAGAATATTCCCATAAGACATTCCGTGTAATAAAGTCATGCTTTCCTTGCTCTTTTTCCCACTAGGTGTCCTTCCTCCTGATTTTCTCGGGACTTCTTGGGACTTTATGTGACTCTGATGGGATTGCCTTTGAGTCATGTATTTGAATACTTTTCCTAAGGAGGAGGGACACCTTCAATCGAAACCCACTTAGGAAAGCAATTCTTTATGACGGGAATATAATGTAGGAACATTAGACCGTAAACAAGTTCTACAGTTAGCTTGTGGCATTCCTAGCTTCTTCATCTATTTTCTACATGATACTAAGTATGTAGTGGATGCAATAGGACCGACAAGGCTTCCTTGACAGGATCTATATACACAAGGTATGTGATCCTTTTGATATACCCGTAGGTACGAGATCAAGTGGGTTACTTCCTTATCCATTACTCATGACTACACATGAGGTTAAGCAACTAGCCACGGGGTGGTGGAATTATGAGTGATTGTGTGCAAAAGTGTAATATGGGGATACCATTATCCAATCTCAGAATATCATAAAGTGCACAGACCTCCCTGAGGGTGCTGGCACAATTGTGAACATCCTTGCCATTTAATAATACCCCACTCCCTTGTACATGAAGCGGGTATCATTTGCTCTCAAAGTACTCTCCATAACATGCGTTGACCTCCCTGAGGGTGCGGGCATCATAGGGACTCCCTCGCCAAAAGATTTCACTTCAAGCACGATGCATAATGCGGTTAGCGAATACAATTACAAATATGGGGTTAGCCAAACACGTTTTCAAACAGATGTGGTGGAAAATGTTCGTGCATTTAAAGGTAGCATCTAGTATCAAAACCTTGACATTTATCTCCAGTGGAGTTACCACGGTGAGGATAGCGACCGGAGATGATGAGATGTTTGTCTTCCCTTGGGGGGAAAAGGACTTGCATCCCATCCTCTCTCCTCTCTTGCTCTTTCATGAGGGAGGGATGTGTCGTGTGTGCTTACCCTACAAGCCCCACACCATAATATCGCTGCACGGAGATACGTGGGGACCTATTTTATAAGAGTGTAAAGTTCGTCATTCGAAATGGGTAGTTGATGATGGTCCAATACGAGGATCAGGATCATGTAAAAGGGTTTGGAGTCACCACCTAGGATTATGGGACTAGGACCCGGGGGTGGCCCCAATTCCTAAGAAAAGGGCCCAAAAGTTGGTCTAGTCCAGAGATTTAGGGTAAGTGTCAGGTTGTAGAATTGGGAAGGTGTTAGGCACCTAATCTACCCGATTCAACCTATCTTCCTACTAGATGCTTAAAAAGGAACATTTTCCATAATTATTCCTATTCTGCATGCATGGCTAAGTTATCACACATATGTACATTGATTGAATTTAAATAACTATGTCCACTAAAATAAGGTCTATTATAAAGTCTACATTGTGCTAATTCTATTGAGAAATTATACCTAGTTTGACCCCTGTTTCAGGTCAAAAGGGGTGGAACCCCTAGTTGGTGCTAGTGCGAACTTCCCGTAGATTCTCCTAGCTCAAGGAAAGATGGTCTTGACCTCCAACTTCCTTTCTTGAAATATGTTGACTATGATGATATTCAGATAGAGTTCCAGCTAGGAATGGTTACTTTCAGATTTGGGTTCGAGCAGAAGTTCGGCTAGGGACGGATTTGGATTCGGACAAGGCTTGGGGTAGGGAAGGCTATTCTAGGCTTAGGAAGAGGTGGCCCTTCGACAGAGCTTCCACTAGGGATAGGCTATGAAAGGGTTAGGTTGAGGTGGCACTCTGGCAAAGCTTTTGCTGGGGATAGGCTATGGGAGGGCTAGGCTGAGGTGGCACTCCAGCAGAGCTTCAGCTGAGGATAGGCTAGGGGAGGGGTTAGGCTGAGATCCCACTCTAGCAAAGCTTTCACTGGGAATTGCTATTTCTAAAAAGATTCCAAGGGCACTCGGACAGAGCTTTCACTAGGAACTACCATTTTTGGAAAGAAATGGATTGCCTTAAAAATGGATTGAAGATCCCCAAAGCCCCAAAGAACACTTTGAAGATCCGAACAAAAATCCAGATCTTAACAAAGATCTCTTCGTAGACCCAAAGAACCTCAAGGGGGGAGGGATTTCTACTTGTAGTAAAGATCAAGAACACTTAAAGGATGGATGCGATGGACATACTTTTCTTGATAAAAAAATGGATTGGGCTAGAAACTTGGATTGAAGATCTTCAAAGTCCCTACAAACACTTCGAAGATCCGAAAAGATTTCGGATCCTATCAAAGATTGCTCCGAAGACCCGAAGAAACTCAAAGGGGGGGGGAGGAGGAGAGAGGGTAGAGCTTCACTTCCTAAATGTGGTTGTGGGGTTATGATGTTGGTGTGTAAAATCCAAAGGAGGGGGGTATTTATACGATTTCTGGGCCAATGGGGAGTAGAGAAAATTTTTAACCAATGGGCAAAAAAGGGGTTTTTTTGGACTAATGGGGGGACAGAGAGTTTTTAGCCAGTGAGGCCAAAAGTGGGTGAAGAGGAACTCTCTTCACCTTCTGGGCCAGTGGAGCACAAATCCTGACCATCAACGGCGGCACACAAGGTTAGGTTGAAGTGCACAGGGCATGACCGACACGAATGCGCTGGAGGGTAGTCATGGTGCAAGGATGGGCAGGCAATGTGCATAGGTTGGGCAAGCGCAGTGCACGGGCTGGGCATGTATAGGGTAAGGACGGGCATGCAATGTGCACAGGCTGGGCATGCATGAGGCAAGGTGGGTAGGCACAGTGCATGAGCTAGGTAATGCGTGCATGAGGTGTGTAGCATAGGGTGTGCACAGCAATGGGCGGGGGCACAGGCAGTAGCAGGCAGGGGTGCTGGCAGTAGCCAGCCGCGGCCCTGGCAACAGCCAATGGGGGTGCGAGTAGTAGCCAGCAGGGGTGCGTGTGGAGGCAAGCAAGGGCATTGGCAGCAACTAGCGGGGGTGTAAGCAGAGTCAAGTGAGGGCGCTAGCAGTAGCCAGTGAGGACACGAGCTAAGCTGTGTATGGGGCTCCTAGCTGGTAGGCCAACGCACAGCATGTATGCGGGCTGACCTGCTGGCCAGCGAGTGCAGCATGTGTGCGGGTTGTCATGCTGGCCAATGCGTGTAGCATGCATGTGGGCTGGCATACTGGCCAGCACGCACAGCATGCCTACGGGTTGATCTGCTGGCCAACGTGCACAATATGCTTGCGGATAGGTCTACAAGACTATGTGGACAGGTCTGCGTGCAGTGCGTGCATGATGATGGAATTTTTTGGCGATGATTGCAGGAGATTCGTGGTTCTATTTTGATGTGCCATATATTGTCGAAATCATATTTCTGAGTACTATCCATCCGTATGGTCACATTGGCTGGATTCCTTTGTATGTAAAAAGTCAAAATTGGACCCTCTTCTCTCCCACACTGGGGTTTACAGAGTTTTTAAGTAGGGGATGAATTTGGGGTATTTGGGCAAGTAGGAAATTTTTCCAGGTTTTCAGTAGGCTTGCCAGTGTGCATGGCATAAGTACAGGAAAATGTAATTTTCTGGGGATGATTGTGGGAGATCTGACGATCCAATTTTGACGTGCCATATATCATCAGAATTGTATTTTCGAGCACTATCCATCTGTATGGTCATCTTGACTAGATTCCTTCATATATAAAAATTCAAATTTGGACCATCTTCTCTCCTGTGTGGGGGTTTCCAAGGTTTTCAGATAGGTGGAAAATGTTTCTGGGTTTTCTTAGTCAATCATCATCTCTGTTGGTTAGAAGTCACGTCCAAGATCCACATTTCATCATAGCCAGAGGAGGGTGATAAAATTGGGTGTCTACACTCAGATAATGTTGTGATTGGCATCCCTAAGTCTGAAAACTACCTTTTCTGATGAGGGGGCCTCTGAGCCAAAGTATCCGCTTGTATCATAAAGGGTTGTGATGGAGATATGGCCGCCACTGACTGTTGGGTTGAACTGACAGCATTGGTGTTAGGACCCTTTCCCCGTCCAACCTTAGAGCTCTTCGTGGCATCTTGAGACGTTCTTAGGTACTGTGCTTCCCTCAGAATCCGATTCTCAATGCGTGTCCCCGTAGCTATCAGCACTTCAAATGTTTGCAAGTATTGGTAGTAGAGGACATCATAATAGGGCTTAGACATACTCTCGATCAGCATTTCTACTTATTCTGCTTCAGGAGGCCACTCTGCCATCTTGGTGGCCTTGTCCCTGAACCTCATCAAGAAGGTGGTGAACCCTTCCCTAGGATATTGCCTCAAGGTTTCTAGCTCTTGACGCTTCACATCTACCTCAGTGTTATACGAATATTGTTTGGTGAATGCGTTTACCAATGTTGCCCAATTTTGTGTCTGCACTGGCTCCAACTGCATAAGCCATCTCAAAGTTGTTCCTGACAATGTCAACATAAATGCTTGACCTAACTCAAATCAAACCTTTCAGTTTGCCACTTGAACTTTTCAGGGATTCTTGGTCCAGAGAAGAAGCTCATATCATCAGAATCTGCCATCTGACTCTCTTGGATCTTCCCAACTCTGTCTCTGGAGGTTCTATTATGATATGTGCTATAAATTCTTCTTCTTCGTCCTTGATCACCACCCTTGGAGGGGGGACTCAAGAGTAGACTCCTCTCTAACCATTTTGACGAGTGAGGGAAGCTCCTTGATGTCCTATAGGTCCATTCTGCTTTTGCTCTCCTATAGTCAAAGTGGGATCAACTCTGGGAGAGTCCTAAAGCATGTGGAATACTTGTGCTAATCCGGTCCTTCTTTTATTTCAGCTTGCAATGCCTCAACGGGACATACCCATGCTTAAACTAGAGTTTCACCATTTTCTGGTTCCATATCTTCCAAGGTGCACTCACTTGGCAGTAAGCAGTCTCAAAGAGACAACAAAGATGACACTGGACTTAAATGAGTCAACCGACTGCCCTGGCATCTCCAAATGGACTGCTGTGAGTACTTGAGATGTGGAATTGTGCCTGAACCAAAAGGCGATTTATTTTAGATCTCTGATACACCATCCCATGTTCAATCATTCATCCATTTTGATCACTCAATAATTCATCCAGAGTCAGTTCACTATATGATAGAAAGTGGATAGGGGAACGTGCCCCTAGTCCACTTGATATCATTGGTGAGAATTTCATACAAATGGCTTGTTGAGAACATTCCTATAAAACATTCCATGTAATAAAGTCATGCTTTCCTTGCTCTTTTTCCCACTTAGGTGTCCTTCCTCCCGATTTCCTCGGGACTTCTCAGGACTTTATATGACTTTGACGGGATTGCCCCTAAGTCACATGTCTGGACGTTTTTTCTGAAGGAGGAGGGACACTTTATCCAAAACCCATTTAGGAAATAAATTCTTTATGACGGGAATATAATGTAGGAAAATTCCTTTTTAAGACCACAAATAAGTTCTACAGTTAGCTTGTGGCACTCCTAGCTTCTCCATCTATTTTCTATATGGAGCTGAGTATGCAGTGGATGGAATAGGATTGACAAGGCTACCTTGACAAGATCAATATATGTTAGGTACTGATCCTTTAATGTACCTCGGGGATACTTGGCCAAGGGTGTAGCTCCCTACCCCATTCTACATGACTTCACACGAGGGCATGGTAAGGACCACTACGGGTTAGTGGAAGCATGAGTGAACGTGTCTGAAGTGTAGTGTAGGGTAAGCATCATTCGATCTTAAAATGCCATAAAGTGCACGGACCACCCTGAGGGTGCTGGCATAATTACGGACATCCTCGTCATTTGATGATGCATTTGATCTCAGAATGTCATAAAGTGCGTGGACCTCCCCGAGGGTGCTGGCAAAATTACCACATCCTTGCTGTTTGACAATACCTTCCACTCTTGTACAGGAAGCGGCTATCATTTGCTCTTAGAGTACTTAGTATGTCATGCACTGACCTCCCCGAGGGTGGGGGCATGACATGGAGTACCCTCGCCAAATGATTTCACTTCGAGCGCGATGCATGATGCAGTTAGTGAATACAATTTACAAACATGGGGTTAGCCAAACATGTTTTCAAATATATGTGGTGGAAAATGTTCTTGCATTTAAAGATAGCATCTAGTATCAGAAGCTTGACAATTCCCCAGTCGAGTCCCCAGTGTGAGGGTAGTGGGCCTCGGATTGGAGATATCCCCATCAAGGGGAAGGTCTCTGAGATTCAGACCTTCTCTCCTCTCTCTTGATATCCTTTGGTGGATAAGGTTGGGAGTGCTTTCATGTGTGCTTTTGCAGGCCCCACACTATCATATCACCCCTCAGAAATACGTGGAGGCCTATTTCACATGTGTACCAAGTTCGTCATAAAGACGGGGTTTGATGATGGTCTAATACGGGGGATTGGGATCATATAGAAAGGGTGTGAAGTCACCACCTAGGGTTATAGGCCTAGGACCCAGGGGGTGGGTCTGATTCCCGAGAAAAAGGCCCTGAAATTGGTCTAGTCCAGAGATTTAGGGTAAGAGTCAGGTTATAGAGTTGGGAAGGTGTTAGTCACCCACTCTACCTGGTTCAACTGGCCTTCCTACTAGATGCTTAAGAATGAACATTTTTCATAATTTATTCCTATTCTGCATGCACAGCTATATTATCAAACATATGTACATTTAAATAAAAATAACTATTTATGTACACTAAAGCAAGGTTAATTAGATATCTACATTATGCTTAAATGAGGAGAGAGATTATACCTGAATTTGACCCCTGTTCTGGGTCAAAGAGGGGTGGGCCCCTGGTTGATGCTGACTTTTCTCATAGATTCTCTCAGCTCGGGGGAAGATGGTCTTAAACTCCAACTTTCGATTTCAGGAGATGTTGACTATGGTTATCTATGGATAAAGGTCTGACTTAGGATTGGCTTGTTTGTTAACTGTTAATTCTAGGAGAGCTTCCACTAGGGATGAGCTACTTTTGAAAAGATTCCAAGGGCACTCGGGCAGAGCTTCCATTGGGGATGGATTATGGAAGGCTAGGCTAAGGTGGCACTCGAACAGAGCTTTAGCTTGAAACTTTCATTTTTTGGCAAAAAACGAAAAGCACTCATAGGGGAAAGCTAAAAACTTTCCATTTTTGGTAAAAATGGATCAAACTAAAACTTGGATTGAAGTTCTTCAAAACCCCAAAGAGCACTTCGAAGGCCCGAAGAAGCTCAAAGGGGGAGAGAAGGAGGAGGAGAGAGGGTCGAGTTCCTGCAACAAGGGGTTGCTCTTAAAAGAGTCTTTGGCATGTTTTTTCAAGTGAAAAGGGGGGTATTTATAGTTTTTTGAAATCAATGAGGTGGTGACACCTAATTTTTACCCAATGGGTAAAGACCTGTGACATGACATTTTTGAAAATGGTGAAGATTTTCTCTTGCTTGTGAAAGTGGATAAGATATTTTCTTGCTTTTGAAAGTGGAGAAAGATATTTTCTGGAAAAAGAATATTTTCTTAAAAAGTGGGATTTTTAGCAGAAAACCCAGCTGTCAAGGGAATTTTTAGCAGAAAACCTGACTATCGGGAGAAGTTTAATCAATGAGGTGATGGCACATAATTTTCACCCAGTGAGTAAAGACCAATGACATAACATAAAGTGTGATGTGTGTGATATGATATTTTTGAAAATGGTGAAGATTTTCTCTTACTTGTGAAAGTGGATAAGATATTTTCTTGCTTTTTAAAGTGGAGAAGATATTTTTTGACAAATGGAATCTTTTCTCAAAAAGTGAGATTTTTAGTAGAAAACTTGACTATCAGGGGAATTTTCAACAGAAAACCTGACTGTCAGGAGAATTTTGGGAAAATCTCTGGAAGTGTCAGAAATGGCTTTTCGAGGATGTTGGAAAAGATATTTTTCTAAAATTGAGATTTTGACAAAAAACCCGACTGTCGGGGATAGAAATCCCGACTATCAGGGGAACTTTTGGGAAAATGCAGGAATGTTGGAAAAATCTCTGAAAGTGTCAGAAATGGCTTTCGGGAATGATTAAGGGAGATCGTAAGTCCGATTTTGGTGCATCATATATCATTGGAATCATATTTTCGAGTACTATCCATTTGTATGGTCACCTTCGACTGGATTCCTTCGCATATGAAAAGTCAAAATTGGACCCTCTTTCCTCCTACATCAGGTTTTAGGGTTTTTGAGTAAATCAGGGTTTGGGTAAGTTTGGGGATGGTTAAGGGTAGATTACCACTATCAAGCATCTCCGTTGATTGGAAGTAAGAGTTTGCATCCACTGTCCTTATATCATCATTGCCGAGGGAGGGTAACAAAATTGAGTGTCTACACCTCCCAGTTGATCCTCCACCTCCATTGGCTGTTCTTCCTTAGCCTTATTGGGTGAGACCTCACTCATGTCTAGAGTCATCTTCTTTAGGGAATCCTAGTTGAAGTCTATGACATCAGCTCCCAAGTACTCCTCACCTTCTAAGTCCATCCTAAAGTGGAGGAAAACATCAGTTAGAATCCTCCCATAACATAGATTTTTTACACTGCGTGTCCCTCCCTCAGACCTGGTCACTATGGTCCACATCAGTAGGTACGGAAAGCAAACTGGCACCCCCATGTACACACAATACGTTACATAGGCATGCAGCATGAACACCTTATCATAGTGCTATAGGTAGGAAGGACATTCAACTAAACTGCCCTGCAAACAACCTTCGGGGTGGCTTGGTAGTTGACAGTGCGATCCCACCCAAAAGCAGCCTTGGTGAGCATATTGTTCATCTCTTGAAGGACCATGGGACTCTGGAACTCATAGGCTGGAGTCCGAGGAGGGCAGTTGACCAGCTCTCATGTGTTGTTGACCATCAGAATGTTAGCCAACTGTCTCATGTCGAAGGAGATTTTGACCCCCTTCACATAGGAAGTCATCCTCATCTCTTCTATGTCGCGATTCACGCACTAGAGGTTAGAGTAGAATAACCTCACCAACCTTGGGTAGTATCTCTATTTTGGCTTCAGGATATGATACCACCTAATCACCTCGAAGCATTGGCGAAGGTGGAACTACCGAAAATCCCTAGTCCTCACATACTTTCCTGGGTTCACATTCCAAAATTCAAAGCTTTCCCAATGGTTTGGTTCGGCCATAGAGCGAAACAGTAGTTGGTTGTACGATGCCTCTTTAGGAGTGGCCGATTGCTCTTTTGTAATTGTGATGAGTATGAACACGATGACCAGACATGATTTCAATAAGGTTCCTAAGGTTTTAGAGAATAAAACCTAATTTAGAAAAGTGAAGTAAGTTTCAGAGAGAAAAATCCAAAAACCTAGTTTAGAGAAGAAGGAGAACTCACCTTGGATGCATAGACAACAAATCGATCGTAAAATCGCAAAATAAAGGTGGGGAATAGGTTGGAGGAGCTCCCTTGGCCGTTTCCTCTTCTTCTCCACAAGTTAGAATAGCGTTTTGTGAAATAAACCCCAAACCTGAGCCTTATATAACGATTTTTGGTCCACCAGAAACACTGGGCCTGTTTTCGCTGAGTGTTTCCTGTGAGTGAAAAAGTCCCAGATTAGCCTCTATCAGTTTCACCAGAAAAGGTCTGATATTTCTAGTGGAATGGGCCTATTTCCGGTGAAGAAACCCCTTGTTTCCAGTGAACATTTTTGGAAGCAAATTTTTTATTTTATTTTATTTTATATTATTATATTTGCTTCCTTAATTAGGGATTCCCTCCCTAATATGCATGCGATCGGATCAAATACTTGGTGGACCCCACTTATGCATGCTCTAATCCTAAATTGCTTTTATGTATACATGTGGGACCCACTATGTATATGTGTGTTTCAATTATATGCAACCTTGTACATGCATGTGAACTAATCAAATTCCTCCATAGGAGTTATGTCACGTCGGGGTTTGAATCGGGTAGACCCCGAAATTGGGTATATCGATCCTAGTCATACGCATCACCTCCTGCTTCCCCTATGTAGAATCGGGGCTTGAATCGGGTAGACTCTAAAATGCACCCCCGGCTCTGCCGATGCTCACCACTTATGATGTTGCCTCCATCATGAATAATATGATGAGGGAAGTTGAGGAAAGACGGAACCAATTCATGGTCGGGATCAATAAACAGATCCAAACTGTAATGGAAGCCTGTAATGCACCACCCGCACCCCCTACTCCACCGGCACCCATCCCGGTACCTACCGGCTTGACCACTCTTCAAACGTTCGATGGGGCACAAGGCAAGTGCATGGGTAGGGACAGCAACATGTATATGGACACGTCCAAGATCCGGCACAGAACAAGCCTAGGTACATGTAGAGGGTTGGACGTATCTGACAAAGATGATGGAGAATTTTAGAGGCTTAGGCCCCCATGCTTCTCAGAGGTGGGCCAGGATCTATTGTATCCATCAAGATGGATTGGTGGCATGGAGAAGGTATTTAGGCTAATGGGCTGCACCGATGAGCAAAAAAATCTTATGTGTCGGCTACCAATTACAAAATGAGGCCGATGATTGGTGGAGTGCTACTTAGCCAATTCTGAGAGCAAGCAACCCAAACCCTACTTGGGAGGACTTCAAAGGAGCCTTCTTTGAGACCTATTTTCTAGAAAGCTTCCGGGATAGGAGAGAGAGTGATTTCTCCTAGTTGGTTCAAGGATCCCAGTCCGTGCTTGAGTATCAGCAACACTTTGAGGAGCTATTCCATTTTGCTCCTTAGCATCTCAGAGGTGATAGGGCCAAGGCCAAGAAGTTTAAGAAAGGGTTGAGGCCAGGTTTGGGTCAACCATAGTTGGGTTGAAGTTGCAGACATATGCCGAGGTGGTCCAAGTGGCCAAATCTATTAAAGACCGGCATAGAGATAACTTCTCGGCCCAATAGGGAACTGGAAAGAGGACTATAGGGGCTACCGACATAGCAAACTCTTCAGAGTGCCTTATATCAACCCAACTCCAGCGCAATTCAGAAAAGCTGAGGCTAGCTAGACTTCTCAGTCCTCCCACTTTAGTGGTGTGTCTCAATCTATGGGGTCGAGCCCAAGGTGCTTCCATTGTGATCAATCGGGCCACCTAGCTAGGACATACCCCCACTGGAGGTCGGGTGATACACCCTACACCTTGCCACCTAGGCCCCAGCAAACATATGCAGCCTCCAGACCAGCACAACCCCCACAGGGCCAGAGACCGTAGGGAAGGGTGTTCGCCATGATCGTTGAAGATGTAGAGGCTGCACCCAGTGTAGTGATAAGTACATTATTGATATCATTATTTCCTACACATCTGTTATTTAACTTAGGAGCCTCACATTCGTTTGTGTCACTAGCATTTGCAATGAAGAATTCTACCCAAAGGATTGACTCAGTGTTTGGTAGTGAGTGTTTGGTACTGAGTACCCCTACAGGAAGTGTAGTAGGCCTGAACTATGTATATGAGCCATGTCCAGTGACCATAGGTGGACATGAATTGAATGCTCACTTGATCAAGCTAGATATGACCAACTTCGATGTGATTCTAGGGATGGACTAGTTGTTTGTATATAGAGCCAGTGTGCTTTGTGCAGAAAAGATGATCATCTTCAGACCTCGTGACAAGGGTGAGTTTGTCTTTCAAGGGGATAAACCTAAGAAACCCAAGAAGGTGTGAGGGTAGCGGCCGGAGATGAGATCTCTCTTCTCCCTTTTCAGCGAGGAGGGGGAAAATGACTGGCTTGCAACTCATCCTCTCTCCTCTCTTTCTCTTTCATAAGGGAGGAGTGATGTGTGCTTACCCACGGGCCCCACACCATCGCATTGCCGCTTGGAGATACGTGGGGGCCTATTTTATGGGAGTGTAAAATTCTTCATTTGAGAAGGGGACTTGATAATGGTCCAATATGAGGATCAGGATCATGCAAAAGGGTTCGGAGTCTCCACCTAGGATTTTGAGCCTAGGGCCCAGGGGTGGGCCCAATTTCTGAGAAAAAGGCTCAAGAATTGGTCTGGTCCAGAGATTTAGAGTAAGTGTCAAGTTGTAGAGTTGGGAAGGTGTTAGGCATCCAATCTACCCGGTTCAACCAGTCTTCCTACTAGATGCTTCAGAACGAATATTTTCCACAATTATTCCTATTCCGCATGTATGGCTAAGTTATCACACATATGTACATTGACTGAATTTAAATGATTATATACACTAAAACAAGGTCAATATAAAAGTCTACATTGTGCTAATTTGGGTAAGAAATGTGTTTAACCCTTGTTTCGAGGGGTGGGACCCCGATTAGTGCCGGCATGATCTATTTTTTGGATTCTCCTGGCTCAGGGGAAGATACCTCCGACTTTCTTTCTCAAGAGATGTTGGCTGTGGTGATATTTGGATAGAGTTTTGGCTAGGAACGGTTACTTTTGGGTTTTAGGCTGAGGTATCAATTCGGCAGAGCTTCCGTTAGGAATAGGCTATGGGAGGGCTAGGTTGAGGTGGCACTCCGGTAGAACTTCCACTGGGATATGCTAATCCTAAGGATTGAGGAACTTTGAAGGCCTGAAGAACACTTTGGATCTTACAAAGATCTCCACGAAGACTGGAAGAACCTCAAAAAGGGGTGGGAGACTAAGGGAAAATTTTTTCAACACAAAATCTCACTCAAAGAAGGCAAAGGGTTGAAGAGTTTTGAAGGCCTGAAGAACAATTCGAAGATCCGAAGAACACTTCTGATCTTATGAAGATCTCTTCGAAGACTTGAAAAACCTCAAGGGGGGAAAGGGGAAGAGAGAAGGCAGAGCTTCTCTACCAAGGATGCTCTCTTGGAGACTTGGTGGTGTTATGTTGTGTAAAACCAAAGGGAAGGGGCATATTTATAGGACTCTTGAACCAATGGGGAGGGAAAGGGAATTACCTTGGCCAATAGGGGAAAAAGTGGTTTTTCTAAGCCAATGGGATGGAAGATGATTTTGTTGAACTAATAGGGAAAAGTTAATTTTTTTTTTGTCAATAAGGTAAAAAGATTCCTTTTTGGGCCAATTGGAGGTTGCAGCGTAGGGTATGCTAGTGGGGTAGCGTAAAATGAACAAGCGGCTGAAGAGAAAATCTCTTCACCCATCGGTTCAGTGGAACACAAATTCTGGACATTGACGGTGGCACACGAGGCTAGGCAGGGGTGCACAGGGCATGCATAGGTGAATAGGGCAAGCTGGGCATGAGCACAAGGCTAGTAGGCAGCTGGCATACAAGGCTGATAGGCAGGGGCACATGGGCTGGCATATAGGGGGCAAAGGGTTGGTAGGCGATGGGGACACAGGCTAGCATGAGGGGGTGTACGGTAGGTGCGACCGGCGTGGGCAATGTTGGCACACGGGTGCGCAAGGCATATGCACGGAGGTGTGAGATTGGTGTGGTGGGTGCACGCGATCTACATAAGGAGGCTAGATGGCTGGCTAGCCAGCTTGCACAGTGTGTGTGCAGGGCTGGCCAATGCGCTCAGTGTGTGTATGGGGTTGGCCTGCATGGGGATGCACACAACTAGGTGTAAATTTCTAAGAGGGATTGCGGGAGATCCGACGATCTGATTTTGACGTACCATATATCATTGGAATCATAATTCCGAGTACTATCCATCCGTACAGTCATTCTGACCAGATTCCTTCATATATAAAAAGTCATAATTGGACCCTCTTTTCTCCTGCATAGGATTTTTGGGGTCTTTGAGTAGGTGTGAAGTGTTCATGGATAGGGTTACCACAGTTGATTGTCACCTCTGTTAATCAGAAGCAAGGGGTTATGTCCATGATCCGTAATTCATTATTGTCGGAGAAGGGTGACAAAATTGGTTGTCTACAAAATGCCTCACTTTGGGCAAGGCCTGTGCTAATAGCCAAAGGGCAAAGAAAAAAACAACCACATTTTGTCACCCGGAGCATGGACTGCCATCATCTTGCTCATGAATGACAGAGTTGAAAAATGCAACAAGTAATATCTCTTAACTATTTTAAAGTTTTTTAGAATCTTACATGGGCTGCCGATTGTAGAAAAGAAATTCGCTGGTCTTCCAATCTTGCAAAAGACGTTAGTACTTGATCTTTGTCTTTTCCTACACTGATTTTCCATGTGCCAGTTTAGGGAGTTTGGTCTCCAGGCTGGGTCTTTTGAACCAATTTGGGCTATCTGGGATCGCTAGTTTTAAGAAAGAAATTCGTTGCTCTTTCAATCTCGTAAAAGACAAAAATATTGAATTTTCCTTAGCAAGGCTTCCATGTGCCAGTTTAGGGAATTCATTAACGAGATTGGGCCACTCGGAGCTGACTCAAAGATAATGGCCACCTAGGGCCAGTTCAATGAAATTGGGCCACCTGGGGCCGGTTCAATGAAATTGGCCCACCTGGGGCCTGTTCAATAAAATTGGGCCACCTGGGGCACATGGGCCAGGTAAATGAAATTGCTTCTTTTACTAATTTCTCTTTTACCCCTTAATTGGGGTTCTTGATTTTGAACCAAGAGATTGGAGTCTTAAATTTCAGCTTTTTGATTTGGAATCTGACTCTTTGCATGTGTTTTGGAATCTTGCCCTTTGCTTTTGATTTGGAATCTTACTCTTTTCTTTTGATTTGGAATCTTGTTCTTCGCTTGTGATTTGGAATCTTGCTCTTTGCTTTTGATTTTTTATTTTCCTTCTTTGAATTTTTTACCATAATTTTGTACCTACCAATGGAATTTTTCCTTTTACCTTCCCCTTTTCATGTGATATAATTTTCACCTACCACATAAATTTGGATTTTACCGTCCCCTTGATTTTTACTTTCGACTTTCATGTGATATAATTTTCATCTACCACAAGAATTTATTTTGAACTTAGTATTTGTGGTAAGAATTTTTTTAATTTACACCTTGGAATTGGATTCTCAAATTTTTTTTTTTTTTGAAAACGAATTTTTTACCCATAAAATGGTCCCCCCTCCTGTTCATTCTCCATTCCAATTTTTCTAACTTGGGAACGATTTGTGAGCGAACGGGTTTTTGAATTTCCCTGAAGATCCAAAGCTTTTTGTATTTTTTCGGGTTTCTTCGAATTTTTTTGAAGATCTTCAAGTTTCCCTTGAAGTTCTTCATCTTCCTTTTGAAGACCTTCATAGTTCTTAAGGAAGGAGTCATTTGGAGAATTTGACATCTTTTTGGGCTTCTTTGCAAATTATGTAACTTCTTGGGGTTCTTTGTGATTTTGGGAAATATGACTGGGAGAAGAAAGAGAAAGACTTGTGGAGAAGTCCAGTTGGATGGTTGTAGCAACCCTTCTCAAGGGCATGAGGGCCTTGTGGACTGGTACTCTGGACAGACACTTCACAATACTCAGAATCATGTCTGCAACTCAGTATGGGGTTCATGGGTTCCTTGCATTTTATTTTTCTTTATTCATTCATTATTGTTTTGCTTTCTCTTATGATTATATATTTTTTTGCTCTTTTGTTTTTTAGAAGTATGATGAGGGAGTACCACCGACCTTGGCCAGATATGGCCATCCAAACACAACTTGGGATTGGTACAAGATGCTCCCCCACCAAGTGAAAGAGTTGGTTAACTCATCATACCTAAGTAGATTGGCTTCCATAGAGACTAGGAAGTTCAGCCCAGCATTGGCAAGGGCCTTGATGGAGTGGTGGTGGCCAAGTACTCCCTCCTTCCATATTCCTACTGGCAAGCCCCTGTGCTTCTATGCCTTAACAGGCATACCATTTGGGGGGAGGCCCTTGACCCTTCCGAGACTCTGATAGCTAGGGAGTTCATGGACTTGATAGGTATAGATATCAAGGGTGATCAGACATATACCTACCTTGGCAAGATCAGTGCTCGTTGGTGGAGGGCTGGCTTGGGGGTAAACCCTCGTAACATGGCACAAGTGACTCGTTCTTTCCTTCCGTTCACTGTGGGTTAGTGTCTCTTTGGTGACCTCCGAGGTAGGGTAGACATTCGCATGGCTTCCTTCTTCTAGAATATCTGGGACATGGACACCTAGGATTGGGGCGGGGCAGCTTATCCATATTTACTGCAGTCTCTGGATTTGTTATCATATGGAGACCGAGTCTCAAGGGAGCGGACTACATCCTCCAGGTCATCCCTTGTTCTTGTACTCATTTCTTTTCATTTGGTTGTATTTCTTCACTTGATTTTTCAAATCAGCCCTGGTGCTACGAGCATCTGGAGATTATGGCTCCTATACTGAAGGATCCTCAAGCATCGTCCTTTCCCATAGCTGTGAGAAGGGGAGATAGCCAAGTATGTAGGGGCTGGTGCCATCCTCCAGGGACCACTGCCCGTCCCCTCCTGAATGGTCTTACAAAGGTAAGCCATGCTTTGTCATTAAATTTCCTTATGTCCTATGCCGTATTTATTTTTTCTTGAATTTGCAAGTCACTTGGAGACCATTTCATCCTCTTACATTCCCAGACTTTGATGAAGTTACTTGGGAAAGATACTTATTAGAGAACCGAGTCCTATTCAGGGGTATATGGGGCCATGCTTGGTATCTAGGAGAGAGGGTTATACCCCAATGGTCTGATGTTAATACACACTTCTTTCCTTGTCTTCCTCCACCAACCATGCATTGTCCGAAGTAAATTCCTGTGATCCAAATCAAGAGACTGGCCAAAAAAATATGGGATGATTCATTCCTTGAGTGGGATAGGGACTACAAGACTTTCATTGAAGAAGAGACTGTTTGCACCCCTCTTGGTCCTGATAGCCTAGTGGTATGTTACCCCTCCTTGAGTATCACCTTTAGTATTCAATTCCTTTTAGCCATGATCAATGTTCTTTCACAGGAGAACACGACGTGTAGACCTTTCTACCATTCAACCACATATCATTGCTGCTGGTCCATCCCAAGCCGAACCTTCTACTAGTGCGGGTGGATCCCTTAGGATAGCCACCATTCCCTTCCACGGCTTCCCATGTTGGTCATATCCCAACACAGCCATTCCTAGCATCCCCCATCGTTTGGGGCAGAGAACAAACATAGATGCTTCTCTCGGGCTGCCTATTTCATATGATTATGTGAGTATCTACTCATCCTTCATTTGCTTGGCTTTTGACCTCCCTTGGCTAATATGCTCCTTCTCAGGTGTCTCCAGAGGTCTATACCAAGATCCGGATGATGCATTAGGGCTTGTGTGACGTGGTGATCGACAAGTTACCTTTCCCCTTCTCTCTTTTTCTTCATCTTTTATTACTCTTTTCTTGACCATCTCTTATATTCCTCAGGATGGAAGGATTGTTGCCTTAGAGAGCCAAGTTAGCTCCTATCAGCAGGAGAATGCCCAGCAACAAGCATAGATTCAGGATCTGACCCAAAGGTTGGCAGAGTCACAATTGACACTAACTGACTCCTCGCCATTCTATGAGGGTGACCCTGAATATGGTTCAGACGAGGACTTTGACTCTTAGGGATCTGTTCCTATAGTTCCTGTAGGCACAAACACATGTATATCTCTTTTATTTTTCTCTGTCCCCCTGTTTGTTCATTTTTTTTTTAATTTTAGCATTTTATGAATTGAAACCTATCTTTGGCACGAAGAAAATTTCCTTTTATTTGGTTTGGAATGTTTAGGCATAATTAATTCCACAACTCAAGTCTTCATTAGAATAATCGGGATAGCATGAAAATCCAAATATTTTCTCATTTTACTACCAAGTGAATTACAAGAAAATAAATTTCCAACCATAAATGGGATAGATAGGTAACAATATCAGGAGACAATTCTTAGGGTGGGTAAAAGTTCATCAACTCCTCGGGGTCATCTGCTTTCAGTCCATACTATTGGCTGATATATGTAGGTAAGTAAAAGGACGTGTGAGTCAATCCCATCAACTTGACGTAGTTGTATCCAAGGACCTTCATCAGAAAATCCTCTTGTGGACATCTCCATGCAATATTCTTTGTAGTTCTTCCTTGTAGGTACTCTTTCCAATCAACAATGAGCTTGAATTTTGGGGCTTCCCTCCTTTTCTGATAGCAAAGAGCTCTGATTTGGCATTCTTTCAATGGCCTAGTCAACTTCAGTTTCTTGAGGAGCCAAATCTGAAAAATTGTAGGACTTTCTTGATACAGATCAAGTCTGAATCTATGGCTATGGCTCATATCATCAAATCCCTTGAGCATTTCCGTAAGGACCGTAGGGATGATATCACCTCCTTTCTTCAATTGCTTTACCACTTTTATCAGAACAAGTGGTGTACCACGTCTGGGAGTTCGGAGAACATAGCGAGCAATAATGCAAAGTAGATAAGCATCCTGTGATCTTTGTTGATGGATTCCTTCCAATGATAGATACTTAGTGAAGATCTTGGCTGCCTTCAGAATGTCAATCTTCTCATATCTAATGAATTGCTTCACTTTCTCCTCCTTCCATCCAATGAAATCTTGATTTCCTCTGAGTAATCTTTCTTCAGAGATGGTTGTATTAACCTGCTTTTAGGTGGAGATAGCATATAAACTCAGAATTCTTTGAGAGTTTGGCCAATGTCAACTAATCCGAATTTAAACACATGAAGATTGGTATCCCAGTGTTGAGGCACTTATTGGAGTATATGGTGATGTAGCTTTACACATCTGATCCGACTAAGCATCAACATATTCATGGATTCTAGTAGTCTTGGTGCCCTCATGTTTATGTCCAAGGTCCATTTTCTCAACATCTCATCCAATGAGTCAATTACTTTTCCTGCAACCATCACAAACAAAAGGGAAGGTGGTGATTTTACCAAGTATCACTCATTAGCTATTGACATAACCAAACCTTCAACACTGTTACATCAAACAACTTTTTTTTTTTTTTACTAATCAAGGATGGGGAATAAACTGACCTTGACATACTGGTGCCAGGTGGTGACTGGGGATAGAATTCTGGATAAGAATTTGGAGGACCATAGAAAGATGATGGATGTCTAATGGCCTTGCATACCAAATGGCAATTCTTAGGGGACACAAATTATGATGATCTTCTGGATACTTCGATTGTTAATCTAGGAACCAATTTATTACCTTGAGATGGTTGGGACTGCACTTGCACATGTCAACTTGCCTACGTATCCCTTGAGAGGAATCAGGTCTAGCATAGTTTGGGCTATTCACCCTATTAGACATAATATTTCTTGAGTTAATCCATGTTGACCAATCCGGATATTTCTTCGCCATTATGGACTAGGAGTTTCACAGCCTTGCCTGGTAGAATCTCTTCGATAGTGAATGGACCACTCTAGTTGGGCCTAAATTTTCTTCTTGGCTCATGAATCAGGGCTCTTTGTTGTCGAAAAATAAGTTCACCCTCTTCTATCTGATGGGGCTTCACATTCTTGTTGAAGGCCCTTATCATTCTTAGTTTATATTTCTTTAGATTGTCCATGGCTTTCATACGCCTTGCGTCAAGAAAGTTGAGCTTCTCATATCTCGCCTTCACCTATTCTCCTTCAGGTAACTGACTATCTAGAAGCACCCTTAGGGATGGTACTAGGATTTCGATGGGCAGAACTGCCTCAACCCCATATACCAAAGAAAAGGGGGTTGCCCCCATTGAGGATCGTACAAAAGTCTAATATGCACACAAACCCAATGGTAGCTTATTCGCCCAATCCTTGTGTGTCTCAGCCATTTTTTGTAAGATCACCTTGATATTCTTGTTAGCTGCTTCTACTGCCCCATTGGTCTATGGCCTGTAAGTGGTAGAGCGATGCCTTTTGATATCGAACTTAGTGCAGATCTTGTTGGTTTTGCCCCATAAATGAGATCCCTGATCCGATATCAACTCTTGAGGTACTCTATATTGGGAAATGATATTTTCTTGGATTAATTTTGCCACCTTAGTGGATGTGAGGACTGTATATGACTGAGCTTCCACCCATTTGGTAAAGTAATCAATGGGTGCCACGATGAACTCGTGGCCATTGGATGCTTTGGGGTTGATCTTCCCAATGATATCAATGCCCCAAGTAGAGAATGGCCAAGGAGAACTGAGCGAGTGCAATTCCGTTGGAAGGATATGTATGATATTGGCAAATATCTGACATTTATGACACTTGTTAACAAAACTTACACAGTTTGCTTCCATTATGTTCCAATAGTATCCTAGCTTAAGAATCTTCTTAGCAAGCATCTTGGCATTCATATGGGATCCACAAAGGCCTTGATGAATTTCCTCCATGGTGGTCGTAGCTTGTTCTTCATCCACACACAACAACTATATTCCATCATAGGACCTCTTGTACAACAAGTCTTCCTGAAGGATAAACTGGGTGGCATATCTCCTCAGAAATTTCTTTTCTCTTTCTATGGCTTCAATGGTGAGAGAGTTTACCAAATTTTGATAAATAGGTCTGCCTCTTTGTTCCACTAAGAATGGTCGGACTTTAGCCATAGGGTTGCATTCTACCATGGAAGCCAAGGTTGCAAGGGCATCGACAAACTGGTTGTTGTCCCTTTGGAAGTATTCAAACGAGATCTTCTCAAAGTGTCCAATCACTTCTTCCAAATATTCTTGATATGGCTTCAGCTTTTCATCTCTAGTCTTCCACTTCCCTTGCGTTTGACAAATGATGATGGATGAATTACCATACACCTTGATTCTTTTTACCCCAATGGTCAAGGTAGTTTCGAGTCCCAAGGCACAAGCTTTATTTTTAGCAATTTTGTTGGTACAGGAGAAGTCGAGGCGAAATCATGAAGGCAAATAAATACCGTCAGGGGTGATAAACAATATTCCCGCACCACACCCCTTTTGATTAGCTGCTCCATCAAAGAATAACTGCCATTCATTAGCCATGTCTTCTTCTTCTATTGCTGTGATTTCTTCATCGGGAAAGGTATCATCCAGTGCTCTTCCATCTTCCGTGGGGTAGCCAGCCAAATGGTTGGCTATAGCTTGCCCCTTGATAGATTTTTGAGTAACATAGGTGATGTCAAACTCTGATAACAACAGTAACCAATGAACCATCCTTCTTGTTAGAGCAAGTTTCTCAAAGAGGTACTTGATTGGGTCCATCCTTGAGATCAAACATACCGAATAAGCTACCATATAGTGTCGCAGCCTTTTTGTTGCCTAGATTAGTGCAGCACAATATGGCATGCTCTACCCCCTTCTGTGTCTCCTTTTGTGCTAGCAATGAGCCCATGGAATGCTCTTCTACTAATAAGTACAACAGAAGTGGTTCTCTATCCACCGGTGGCATTAGTACTAGTAGGTTCATAAGATACCCTTCCATCTTATCAAAAGCATGTTGGCATTGGTCATTCCATTTTATGGGTTAATCCTTCTTTAGCAACTTGAAGATTGGTTCGCAGATCGTAGTCAACTGAGCTATGAACCTGTTGATATACTGGATGTGACCCAAAAATCCACGTATCTGCTTCTCAGTCTGAGGTGTGGGTATTTTTTGAATTGCCTTGATCTTAATAGGGTCGACTTCAATACCCTTTTCACTCATCAAGAACCCTAACAACTTTCCTACTGTCGCTACGAATACACACTTCTGAGGGTTCAACTTTAGTTGATACTTTTTTATCCTTTCAAAGAATTGCCTCAACGCAGGAATATCCCCTTGTCGATCTTTTGAATTCACTATCATATCTTCCACATAGACTTCCACATCTTTGTTCATCATGTCATGCAATATGTCCATTGCTGCTCTCTGATAAGTTTCCCAAACATTCTTTAGTCCAAAAGGCATCACCTTGAAACAATAGGTTCCCCATGGAGTGGTGAAGGTTGTCTTCTCATGATTCTTGAGGTGCATGCTCACCTGGTTATATCCTGAGAATCCATCTATAAATGATAACAAGGCATGCCCTACTGTGTTTTCTGCCAATACATTAATGTGAGGAAATGGGAAGTCATCTTTAGGGCTTACCTTGTTAAGATCCCAAAAGTGTACGCACATCCATACCTTGCCATCTTTCTTTGGTGCTGGTACAATATTGGCCAACCATTGGAGAATTTTACCACTTGTAGGAACCCCGCATTCCTTTGCTTTACTACTTCTTCCCTGATCTTTTCACTACATTCTGGACGCATCCTTTTGAGCTTCTTCTTAACCGACTTTGGCCTTGGGTAGGTAGGAAATCAATGTTGCATAATGTAGGGGTCGATACTAAGCATATCCTCATAAGACCAAGCAAAGACCTCGGCGAATTCCTTCAGATGACTAATCATTTGTTCTGCTTCTTCATCATCAATGGTAGTGCCAATTTTTACCTCTCGAAGGCATTGGTCGGTTCCTAGATTAATAACCCGAGTATCCTCATGGATGGGTTGGGATTTCTTTGGTTTGCATTGTTTTATTAACTCTTGATATTTATTAAGATCATCATCAGAAAAAGGAGGCAAGTTATACTCGGAATCAAAAATTTCATTCATTAAAGGAGTAACAAAATCGACATACACGGACTCTGCGCTTTCCTCAAGAGGGGAGGCTGACACCAAATCATAATGGAAGACTAAACGACTGGCTCGACTACAGACTTGATGGCTGGTTTGATGCTTTCATTAGTGGTATCCAGTTTGATTGACTCAACAGCATAAGTAAACTTGAAATTCTCCCCAATGCTAGTCTAGTTTAGGAGTGGGTCGATGGCTCGGTGGATGAGTAGATGTGGCAAGGGACCTTCTTCTTCTTCTAGAAAAGTTACTGCTATCTCTTCATGGGTGCTAACATCAAATACTTGTTTCTTCACAATGATGAGTTGATCCAACTCATATTCTCTAAAGCTGAACTTCATGAGGGTGAGGATTGTTAGAGACTGCTCAATCCTCTTTCTATGAAGTCTAATTTTTTAAGCCTACTGATTGAAGCCATCCCTGCTCCTCGATCACATTTCTAACCACCATCATGGATCTTTCCGTTGCAGTTGATTCAGGCACAATGCATGTAGACCATCATTCTTTGTGCACTCCTTTGCTTTTCCTAAGTGCTTCTTCCTCTGAAAGGCCTGGGCTTGAGCTCATGTAACTCCTGAGCTCATGGCTTTTGTAGAAAGGAACAGATGTGGGCTTTCAAATGCATGGGAAGTTGTAGACTCCAGACAAGTCTTATCTTCTTTTCCTATTCCCTCTTCAAGAGTACTCAGGGACTTGGCAATTCCTTTGACCAAATCAGTGTTGTGGGATTTTAGAGGAGAACCCATCTTCAATCGACACTACTTCCACTATTCTGGTGATGCAACTATATTGATCATTTTCTTTGGCTAGCATTTGCTGTTATTCTACCTCATGAGTTATCCAGTCAAACTCATCTTGAAAGAATACTTTAAACCTTGGTTGCATCTTTGCGGTGGTTTCATCAAACCATGGCTCAACATTTCTGCAAAAGGGAAAATCCTCTCCTTCCCTTACGAAGTACCCATTGAGAGTGGGGTAGTAAGAGGTGGAGATTTTCCTTGTCATCCTTAATACCTTCTACCCTTTGCTACCATTCTTGCTCCTTAGTCCGGGGTTTCGAGGAATGTATTCAAGACCACTCCTTCCTTTGCTAACTACAAGAGTAGGTAGTTTTGAAACACCTCGATGATACTTTCCCATTCCCATCCTTGGAAAGTATTGTATGTTTCTTATCATCTGATTCATCGGAGGGCTCCATATGGCTTCATAGTTAGCCAAAATCTTTTCATCAAGCAATTCCTTGGCAAGTGCTACACAAATTTCCGCTATCTCAAAACCACTAAGTTGAACTTCTTGGTCTTGTTCTTCTCCATATTGGCTAAGGTATTCACCACTTCGGGATTCCCAGCTACTGTAATCACCTCCCCTTCTTGAATGAATTTCATTTTCTGATGGAGACTAGAGGACACTGCCTTCTTATGATGTAACCAAGGCCTTCCCAAGAGCATGTTGAATGAGGCCGGTATATCAATGATCTGGAAATCAATATCAAACTTCATTGAGCCAACCATTATGCTAATGGCGAGGATGCCAAGGATTTTCCTCTTTGTGTTGTCATATGCCTGTATGGTTTGGTTTGATGGCTTCATCTCTTCTATGTTAATGCTAATACTCTTTGCCGACCTCAAGGGTAGAACATTCAAAGTGGACTAGTTGTCAATGAGAACCTAGGGAACCACCCTGTCAAGACATTCTACCATAATATGCAGAGATTTATTGTGCTTGGCTCCTTTTGGGAGTTCAGAGTCTGAGAACATCAATGATTGTACCACATATGTTATTGGATCTATTTTGATTGACACTGGCACATTGGTGAGGGACTTCATGACTGCTTTACGGTGTGTGGGGGAAGCCATCAACAATCCCTAAATTAAGATATAAACTTGGGACTTCTTGAGTTGAGCCAAGACTAGATTCTCCGATTCTTTCTTCAAGCCACTAGTTCCTGCCTCATCCACTTTGAGTTTCCATCACATTGGTAGGTTTCTTCACGATGATCTCTGTAGGATAACACTCTTCATCATCATTATTTGTTATGGTAATGATTCCTACCATGGGATCATCCTCTTCTTCCGATTCTTCTTCTCTACTTGGGGTGGGAAGTCGACGTCCTCCACGAATGTCAAGGGCCCTGACTTACACCTTCTTGACTGCATTAGAAAGCCACGCAACTGCTGCATCTATCATTTCTGTAAGTGTGGAATGTCCCCTATTTTTTCAAGGATTATCAACTGCTTGGTGTAGCATTGTTCACTAAAGGCTACTTCACCTAACATTTGATCAATCTCATTAGCCTCGAGTTTGATGTCAACCAAACAATTATAATTATAAGCCATGTGTTCTGCTATAGGATTTGCTTCACCTTCAACAGTGATCTCATACCCTTTACTATCTTCTGAATCCGATGCCAGATCTTCCCCTTCCATGTGGATCTTGAGTGCTAACTGAATAGTATCTATGGGATCAACCACTGGGTCTTCCTCTCCGATAGCATATACAAAATATCCTTTGGGATCCCTGGGTGAATAATATCCAGACTCATCATCTTCATTATTGTCCCAAGGCCCCTGGCAGTCGTCCCAATTTGGGTACTCATCATCACCTTAAGAATCAGTCATCTCCATCATTCTCATCTTCACTTACATCCTCATTGTTTCCATCATCATCCTCTTCTTCGCTGATTTCCCCCTCACTTGGTTCTTCATCAAATTCCTCTTGACCATCAAATTACCTTGCATCCAAACATTCATAGTATTTAGAGATTATGGATCAAAAATTTTCCATAAGGCCAGACTTGGTCTCATTGGCTCGAAGATGGATTAGGCCAGACTCATCATCTTCTGTGTCACTCTCGATGTGGATTAGGGAGGTGTGCTCTTTGATTTGTTCTCCTACTACCAATGCCATTACTATTCTAAGGTGACTTCTTCAATGTTATCTAGATTGTCTTCCTGAGGCTCAGTGGGCTGAATTAGAGAAGTGGGATCACCATCTTGGCCTTCTCCTAAAGCATTCACTGATCCTGTTGTTGAGCTCATCTTTGGGGAGTCTAGTAATGCAAGCATATCCTTCCAACTGTACCCATCCATCCATCCATCCTTCTTTTGGGTTATACACCAAACCTTGAGAATGGGATTGATATGAGGGTGATGAGGGATATGAGGTGGGGTGATATGAAGGTGATGTGATGTGATGTGAGAAGTAGGGCATGAAGATTGGGAGTGATAAGATAAGGAAATTCCTTCTCCTTGATGATGTGCTGAAGGTTGATGATATGGTGGAGGTTGGAAATATGGTGAAAGTTGGAGGTATGGTGGAGATTGGTAATATGGTATGGTGGATTCTTCTGTTGATGACGAAGGATGAATGGTGGGAGTTTGATCTTCTGATTCATCTTCTGATGACTCTTATTTTGGGAGTCCTCATGATATTGACCCTTTGACTCATGACTTTTCTGTAAACACGGGCATTCATATGATTCTTCAGAGCTCGAGGGGTGATAAACTGAGTGGGATCACTTTTTGTTGCTTCCTCATCTAGATTGTTCACATGACCAGGGAGTGGATTGGTGTTGACATTGGGAGGTTGTTTGACCTTGACCTTAATAGTCCCGCTGTCATCCAAATCCTGAATTGCATGCTAGAGACCTATGCATCTTTTAGTGTTGTGCCCTTTTTGAGTGTGATAAACACAATATTCATGATCTCTGTACCAAGCTGGGGGAGGGTTGCTGATTACTCTTTGAGCCACTATCCCTAGCAATCCTTATTTCTTTAGCTTTTCATACATTGTTGTCATGGGCATTCCCAAATCAGTGAACTGTCTCCTTGGACGAGAAGCCTTCTGAGTAGGGGCATCTGCTTATATCACGAATGGTTATGAAGAGGCAATGGATGAGACTGACTGTTGGACCGTAACTACCACATTGGTCTCGAGACCCTGTCCCCATCCAACTCTTGTGTTCTTCCTTGCATCTTGGGAGGATCCTTGATATTGAGCTTCCCTTAGGATTCTATATTCCTTATGTGTACTGGTGGCTATCAAGGCATCAAAAGTTTGCAGATGTTGATAGTAATTTTCAATCAGAATTTCTACTTGCTCTACTTCTGAAGGTCGATCTTCCATCTTGGCGGCTTTATCCCTAAACCTCATCAAGAATGTGGTGAATCCTTCTCTAGTCTATTGTCTCATTGTTTCAAGATCCCGACGTTTCATATCCACTTCGGTGTTGTATGGATATTACTTGGTGAAGGCTGTCACCATTGTTGTCCAATTTTGGATTTGGAAGACTCCAACTGGGTGAGCCACCTTAGTGCTGGTCCTGATAAGGTTGACATGAAGACTTGCCCCATCTATTTGTCGGTAAGTTGCCATGACTTGGCAATGCTAAGGAATACTTTGAGATGTGCCTTGGGGTCCTCTGACCCGTCAAATCTATCAGTCTGCCATTTGAACTTCTTGGGAATCCTTGCCCCAGAAAGAAATTCATTTCATTAGAATCCACTATTTGGCTTTTCGAACTCTTTCCCATTCGAAGCATGTTTTCCAATTTCTCCAATTACTCTCTAACTTTTCTTTCTCTCTCTGTCTCTAGAGGTTCCAATAGGACATACGCTACAAACTCTTCTTCTTCATCTTTAATTACTACCCTGGGAGGAGGGACCCTGGAATAGGCCCCCTGTTGACCATTTGGATTGGTTGGGGAAAATCCTCTCTGACCGATTGGCCTGACTTGCTCTGGTTCTCCTGAGTCAACTCAGGAAGAATTTCCACGATGACCCGTGGGTTCGTTCTGATCCAACTCTCCTGTAGCTTGTGCTGGTTTAGCCTTGGGAGGGTTTTGGACTGCATGCAATATCTGTGCTATCCCTCTCTTGACCTTAGCCATTTCTGTTTGCAGAATCTCTACGGGGTGGACCCATACTTGCTTGGGTGATTCAAGGTCATGTGGATCCATGTGAACTGGGTCGTAATCACTTGACAGTAGACAATCTCGATGAGATGATGGAGGTGACACTGGACTTAATTCAATCAACCTGTTACCCTGACGTGTCCAAATGAATCACAGAGAGTACTTGAGGTGTGGAATTACACCTGAACCATAAGTGGTTCATTTTAGGATTCTTATATTCCCAACCCTTTATTCATTCATCCACTCAATTGTCAACCAATGATCCATCCAAAGTTAGTCTGCTTAATGATAGGGAGTGGGTAGTGGTTGATGCCCCTAGTCCACTCAATGTCATAAGCAAGAGGTACACACAAATGGCTTCACCAGAATACTCCTATTAATACATTCTCTTCCAATAGAGTTCTTTGCCAAAAGAGTCATGCTTTCCTTAATCTTATCCCACTAGGTGACCTTCCTCTTAGTTTCCTCAGGTCTTTAGATAATTTGGCATTTCATGGGACTTTGATAGAAATCAGCTCGGATGGTGTATGCTAAATCATCCATATTTCATTTCCAAGAAAGAAGGACACCTTTTATCCGAAACCAACATAGGAGAGCATTTCTTTATGACTAGAATGTATTATAGGAGAATTCCTTTTCAAGACTACAAACAAATTCTACAGATCAACTTGTGGCATTCCAAGCACTCTTCATCTATTTCCTATATGATGCGAACATACGGTGGATGCAATAGGATTGACGAGGCTTGCTTGATAGGATCTATATATGCAAGGTACATGATCCTTTTGATATACCCATGGGTACGAGATCAAGGGGGTGACTTCCTTACCCATTACTTGTAACTACACACGAGGTTAAGCAATTGGCCACGAGGTGGTGGAACCGTGAGTGATTGTGTGTGAAAGTGTAATGTAGGAATATCATTATTCAATCTCAGAATGCCATAAAGTGCACGAACCTCCCCGAGGGTGCTGGAACAATTATGAGTGTCATTGCCATTTAACAATACCCCACACCGTTGTATAGGAAGTGGGTACCATTTTCTCTTAGAGTACTCTCTATGGCATGCACTGACCTCCCCAAGGGTGCGGGTATGACAGGGAGTCCCTTACCAAATGATTTCACTTTGAGCATGATGCATAATGCAGTTAACGAGTCCAAATACAAACATGGGGTTAGCCAAACATATTTTCAAACAGATGTGGTGTAAAATATTCTTGCATTTAGAGGTAGCATCTAGTGTCGGAAGCTTGACATTTGTCCCCAGTGGAGTCGCCACTGTGAGGGTAGCGGCCGGAGACAAGATCTCTCTTCCCCCTTTTTCAGTGGGGAAGGGGAAAAGGACTAGCATGTAATCCATCCTCTCTCCTCTCTCTTTCTCTTTTTTAATGGAGGGGTGTGTCGTGTGTACTTACCCACGGGCCTCGCACTGCCGTATCGCCGCTTGGAGATATGTGGGGGCCTATTTTGCAGGAGTGTAAAATTTATCATTCGATACGGGGACTTGATGATGGTCCAATACGGGGATCGGGATCGTGCAAAAGGGTTTAGAGTCACCACCTAGGATTATGGGCCTAGGACCCGAGGGTGGGCCTAATTTTTAGAGAAAAGGGCCCGATAATTGGTCTGGTCTAGAGATTTAGGGTAAGTGTTAGCTTGTAGAGTTGGGAAGGTGTTAGGCACCCAGTCTACCCAGTTCAACCAGTCTTCCTACTAGATGCTTTAGAACCAACATTTTTTACAATTATTCCTATTCGACATGTATGGCTAAGTTATTACACATATGTACATTAATTGAATTTAAATGATTATATACACTAAAATAAGGTCAATAGAAAGTCTACATTATGATAATTTGGGTAAGAAGTTATACCTGTGCTTGACCCCTATTTCTGGTCAAGAGGGGTGGGACCCCGATTAGTGCCAGTAGGAGCTATTTTTTTGGATTCTCTTGGCTCATGGGAAGATACCTTCAACTTCCTTTCTTGAGAGACGTTGAATATGATGATATTTGGATAGAGTTCTGGCCAGGAACGGTTACTTTTGGGTTTTAGGCTGAGGTATCGATTTGACAGAGCTTTCGCTAGGGAGGGCTACTTTTGGATTTTTGCTAAGGTGTCTATTCGATAGAGCTTTCGCTGGGAATAGGCTAATCTTAAGGATTGAGGAACTTCAAAGGCCCATAGAACACTTTGAAGATCCGAATAACACTTCGAATCTTATGAAGATCTTCATGAAGACTGGAAGAACATTAAGAGGGAGTGGGAGACTAAGGGGAAATTTTTTTGACGCAAAATCTCTCTCAAAGAAGGCAAAGGGTTGAAGAGTTTCGAATGCCCGAAGGACACTTCAAAGATCCGAAGAACACTTCAGATCTTATGAAGATATCTCCGAAGACTTGAAAAACCTCAAGGGGGAAAGGGGATGAGAGAGGGCAGAGCTTCTCTACCAAGGATGCTCTCTTGGAGACTTGGATGTTGTGGTGTTATGTTGTGTAAAACCAAAGGGAGGGGGGCTATTTATAGCATTCTTGAACCAATGGGGAGGGAAAGAGAATTCCCTTGGCCAATGGGGGAACAAAGTGATTTTTCTATGCTAATGGGATGAAAATATAAAAATTTGGACCAATGGGATGGAAGATGATTTTCTTGGACTAATAGGGAAATGGGAGGTTATGGTATAGGGTATGCTAGCGGGGTAGTGTAAAATACACAAGCAGGTGAAGAGATTTATCAGGTCTGTGGAACATAAATTCCATCCATTGACGGCAGCACACGAGGCTGGGTAGGGGGCATGCATGGGTGTATAGGATAGGCTGGAGGCACACACAGGGTTGGTAGGTAGTGGGAGCATGGGGCTAGCTTGTGGGGACACGTGGGCTGGCACATTGGGGCACACAGGCTAGTACACGGGGGCGCATGGTAGGTATGGCAGGCGCATGCTATACTAGCACACCGGTGCGTGAGGCATGTGCACGGAGGTGCTAGATAGGTGCAGCGGGTGCGCACAATGTGCATGTGGAGGCTAGCTAGGCAGCGTGTGGGCTGGCCTACTGGTTGACTGGCCAGCACACGCAGTGTGCATACAAAGTTGGCCTGCTAGCTGGCTGGCTAGCCTACGTAGTAGGGATGTGCACAACTAGGTGTAAATTCCAAGAGCGATTGTGGGAGATCTGATGGTCTGATTTTGATGTACCATATATCGTTAGAATCATAATTTCTAGTACTATCCATATGTACAGTCATTTTGACTAGATTCCTTCATATATAAAAAGTCATAATTGGACCCTCTTTTCTCTTGTAGAGATTTTTGGGGTTTTTGGGTAGGTATGAAGTGTTCATGGATAGGGTTACCACAGTCAATCGTCATCTATGTTAATTGGAAGCAAGGGGTCATTTCTATGATTCGTAATTCATTATAGTCGGAGGAGGGTGACAAAATTGGGTGCCTATAGATGATTATCATATCAACACTCTAGATGAAGATGTTACTAGATAAGGGATGTCAAGGCTACCTAACATCTATGATGGATATGGAGATAGAGGTTAGACCATTGAATGAGCTAAATGTGGTGAGGGAATTTCCCGACATATTTTCAGATGACTTGATAGGTTTACCCTCGGAGTGAGAGAAAAAGTTTTCTATAGATCTACTCCTCAGCTCGGCACCAGTGTCAAAATCCCCTTACCGCATGGCCCCCACAGAATTAAAGGAATTGTAGGTGCTACTTCAAGATCTTTTGAAGAAGGGATTCATTAGACCTAGTGTGTCTCCGTGGGGAGCACTGGTACTATTCGTCAAGAAAAAGGACAGAAGTATGAGGTTGTGCATTGATTATTGAGAGTTTAACAAGCTAACCATCAAGAACCGGTATCCTTTGCCAAGGATAGATGATTTATTTGATTAGTTGCAGGGTGGCAAGGTATTTTCCCAGATAGACCTTAGATCGGGCTACCACCAACTCAGGATCAAAGATAGTGATGTCAGCAAGACGGCTTTTAGATCGAGGTATAGACATTATGAGTTCTTGGTGATGTCATTTAGGTTGACCAACGCACCAGCTACATTTATGGATTTGATGAACCAAATATTCCAGGATGTCTTAGACAAGTTTGTGATTGTATTCATCGATGACATCTTGGTGTACTCCAAGAATGCAGAGGAACATGCTGTTCACCTGAGATTAGTACTGCAATGCCTGAGAGAGAAGCAACTCTACGCTAAATTCAGAAAGTGTGAGCTCTGGCTATCATAGGTGGCATTCCTCAACCACATTGTTTCAGATAAGGGTATAAAGGTTGACCAAGCAAGGTGAAGGCAGTTCTTGAATGGGAGACTCCCAAGAATGTGACAGACATACGTAGTTTGTTGGGATTGGTCTGATACTCTAGAAGGTTTATTGAGAACTTCTCCCGTATTGCCACCCCTATGACCCGACTCACATGAAAGGGTGTGAAATTTGAGTGGTCTAATGCTTGGGAAAAGAGCTTCAATGAGTTAAGGTAAAGTTGGTATCAGCTCTAGTTTTAGCTATTTCGACCGGTACAGGTGGTATGGTTGTATTTCATGATACCTCCAAGCTGGGATTGGGTTGTGTATTGATGCAGCATAGGAAAGTCATTGCTTATGCATCCTGCCAATTGAAGGATTATGAGAAGAACTATCCCACCCATGATTTGGAGTTGGCAGCAGTGATTTTTGCACTAAAAATTTGGAGACATTACTTGTATGGTGAAAAGAGTGAGATTTATAGTGACAATAAGAGCCTCAAGTACTTCTTCACCCAAAAGGAACTCAACATGAGATAGAGGTGTTGGTTAGAATTGATGAAGGACTATGACTATACTATCCACTATCACCCAGGAAAGGCCAATGTGGTAGCTGATGCACTTAGTCAAAAATCCTAGTCACTGACTCTTGCATCACTGACCACCGATGAAAATCTCATAAAGGAGGCCAGAAAACTAGATTTGGAGCTACTAGCGGAAGGTGTCACCTTGTCACTATCGGTATTGGTGGTACAGCCTAGTCTAGTGGATAGGATCACTAAAGCTCAGGGTACTGATGTAGAGTTGCAAAAGCTGATGGCAGACTACAATAAAGGAACCCAGAAAGACCTAGATTTCTCTATGACTAATGGAGGGATTCTCAAGTTCAAAGGGAGGTTATGAGTGCCTAGTGATGGTGATTGGAGAGATACAGTTTTGAGAGAGGCACACAGCTCTCCATACTCCATTCACCCCGGTAGCACCAAAATGTAAAAGGACCTCAAGGGCTCCTCCTGGTGGAAAGGACTGAAGAATGATATGTGGTCACACATGTGTCTAGATGCCTCATATGCCAGCAAGTCAAGGCCTCATGGTTTATTATAGTCACTGCCTATTCTGGAGTGGAAATGGGAGAATATTACTAGGGACTTCGTCACAAGCCTACCCCGCACTCAGAAGGGTATTGATGCCATTTGGGTAGTTGTGGGCCGCTTGACCAAGGCAGCTTACTTCATCTTAATCAAGGTCACATATTCTATAGCCAAATTGGCCAAGTTGTACATTGACAACATCATCCGGTTGCATGGTGTACTAGTTGGCATCATTTCTGATCGAGATCTTAGATTCACTTCCAAGTTTTGGACATGAGTGCAAAAATCTATGGGCACACAATTGAACTTTAGCACTGCATTTCACCCACAGATCGATGGTCAGTCGGAGAGGACTATCAAGACATTGAAAGACCTACTCCAACATGTGCCTTGGATATGAGTTATAGTTGGGATGAGTATATCTCTCTTATTAAGTTCTCCTATAACAACAGTTACCAGGCCACCATTGGAATGTCTCCATTTGAAGCACAGTATGGCAGGAAGTGCCGGACTCCACTCTATTGGGATGAGGTTGGTGAGCGGCATATTCTGGGTCCAGACTTGATACAGGCTACTAGTGAGAAGGTGAATGTGATCAAAGAAAGAATTAAAGCAGCTCTGTCCAGACATAAGAGCTATACAGATGTTAGGATGAAGCATCTAGAATTTGGAGTTGGAGACAAGGTATTGATACGGATCTCCCCAGTTAAAGGGCTAATGCAGTTTGACAAGAAAGGAAAGTTGAGTCCAAGATTTATGGGACCATACGATATACTGGAGAGGATCGGACTGGTAGCTTACAGGATAGCTTTACCACTAGAGTTGGAGGGTACATATGATGTCTTCCCTGTATCCATGCTGAGAAAGTACATTCCCGACCCCACTCATGTCTTGACTTACATACCTTGTGAGTTGGACGAGGACCTTGCCTATGTGGAGTATCCGGAAAATATTGTTGACAGGAAGGACCACATTCTGCGCAATCACACTGTATCCTTCATCAAGGTGAAGTAGATGAACCACCCAGAGTAGGAAGCATCCTATGACCAAGAAGAGGAAATGAAGAAGCAATACCCTGGATTGTTTGATTTACTAGGTACATTCAATTTTCAGGATGAAATTCTTGTAAGGTGGGGGGAATGTTACACCCGTGCCCTAATCCGGTCTAATTTGAACTATTGTGATAGGTCTCCGACTGGAGGTGGGAAGTACCACCAGATTTTGGCTCGTGGCTACCCATTACCGAAGGGGAAGAGATGACCCCACATGTTCGTGTATTGCTCACCAGTCTAACTGGAGGGGATTCGTACCTTCTGATCTTAGATGGTAAGTGACCCGACACCAAAATTTTTTAGAAGACCATGAACATAGCCGAGGGAAATTACCCATGTGAGATTAGCTGGTGGATAGCAAGTAGTCAAGATAGTAACCTGTCTTGACCACCGGAACTATGCCACCAGAAATAGCCTGGGCCTATTTTTGCTACCCATTTATACTATTGTTTAGGTTTTGATACCTATAGGACCCACCGCCCACATTATGGACAGCCCCAGATGATTCCAAATCCTACCCCACACCTTCCTCATGACATGAGCACCTTACAAACCAAAGTAGTTGAGTCCATATGCCTCGGAAGTCGGATTAACCCATTCGGACCAGACTAGGACCAAGCTAAACAGACCCTAAGACCTAACTTACCATATAAGTGGAAATGAGGATTCATTTACTCATTTCTCAGTTGTACAAATCATGGGAGAGGAAAGGAGAGGAGAAGAAGAATAAGAAGAAGAGGAAGAAGGAGGAGGGAAGCTTGCCTTGGTGCCGGCTACCAACCTAATTGCCGGAATCCTTTCCGGGGGTAAGTGCAACCTCTCATACCACTCTCTCTCTTCATTTTGAACTAGGTCAAGCTAGGTATAGGTGGGATCTTAACCCATATACCTTCTAGAGCTTGGGGATTGTATTTCATCTCCCCGGTGCCATTGTCGAGCTCAAACCTAGTCTGGTGAGCTCCGACAACAAGATTGACCAAATAACCACCTAGGGTTTCAATCGTTCGATCGATGTATCTCCCAAATGGCTCGATGGAATTGGGATTTTAATAGCTCATAATGATGCTAGGAACATCCCCCATAAAATCCATGAAACAAATCCTGGCGATCGGGCCTGAGCTGAAAAGCCCCAAATCACACAGGTAGTTTTTGTATTGCCACTGGAAATATGCCACCTGAAACACTGGGCTGTTTCTGATGAGTGTTTCCAATGACCACCTAAGCCCTAGGAGCTCTCTGTTATGTCCAATGGAAATAAGTTTGATATTTCTGGTGGATACCTGTTTCCGGTGAGTGTTTCTAGTGATAGTACTGTCACTGTGGGACCTTGGCTGTACCCTTTGGGGGTGACCAATGTGAGCCCCTCCCGATGTTCCCGATATGTATTGATGTTAGATTACCTTTGTGCCTAGGACAGTGATGTGCATGTACCCCGAGGCAAAAATATAATCGAACGACCGATGGCCATACTTGAACCCTATTCCGTAGAAGCCTAATCAAGGTGAGGGATGGTTGCTTTTATTTTAAGAATGCTTAATTATTCTAGAATTGTTTACATGTATAGATTTTTACATGATTATTTGTATTGCTCAAATGATGATGGTGTTCTATCATAAGTTACATCTTGATGGAAATGATATGAAATGTTTGTGGATATATATAGCGGGATCCGATGTGGTCGAGGTGGTACCGGTACATTGATCGCCGTATGATTGTTGTATGTATGAGATGGAATCCAATGTGGCCAATGTGATATCGGTACCGTGATTGCCATATGTTTGTTGCATTTATGCATTGATTATGTGCATTAGAGTTAGTTGTAGTCACGGATTACACTTTGTGGCTAATGTATTCCCGGTATCGTGTAATCTATACTAATTGTATCATTATGAAGGCATGCAGAATATTTGTGATTAGGGATCATTCCTCATGCTATGTCCCCTTGCCAACAGGGGATAAGGTATTGGATAACCCAATTATGGTATGTTCGATGAACCTTCCCGAAATGCCACACCCGCAGTACGATGTGATTATTGCCAGAGGTGGGAACTTGTCCGGCATGGCCGATGGACATACCAGTGCCATGACTGCTAGAAGGGGGTTATCAGGGGTTTTCTGGGAGACCAATGGATGCATACTAGGATCGGTAGGCTCCTAATCACGGTTGGGGTTTGTATCATTGTGTAGTCGATGGCGGTTCCGAGACTAAGTATACAACCTAATGTGCTATAGTAGCATTTACCAAACTTAGTTGTATTGTTAGGTGTATAATAAAATAAATGAATTGTATCACGAGCATCATGGACTATGTGTTTAATTTCTATAATCATGCATCATAGACTATTTATGCGACTATTTTGCTTTGTTGTGCATGAACCCCACCCCTCACAGAGTGAGTTGGAAAGCTCACCCCACGTATTGCCTCCTTTTAGATGATGATGCAAGTACGGTCGTGCCTATGGCTTGTGACTCTCTTTCCTCCAGACCTGAGAAAAGAATGAGTGACTGGTGGATGCCGAAAGCAGGGAAGCATGACTAGGATTGTGCCTGTGATATCTGTCCTTACCCAGCGCCATGAGATATGCAACATACTTTTGATATTTTGATACAGAAATGTGGATGGTATACTTTGGACTTATTATTTAAGTCATGACTACTTTTAAATCGATACACTTGGTTATGGATATGTACATTATCATTAGATGTTACCCATTTACTTATGATTCCGCTATTATACTCTATTTCACTGTTATTAGTTGGTTTGTGTTGTAAGATTGTGAATCGTTAAGGTACTCTGCTATCCGAGATCCTGGTAGGTTCGTAAAATGGGTAAGCACCTTACTCACACCACTGGTATTCCTACACGGTAGTTGGGTTTACTATAAGTGGGGTGTGAAATGTTTGTCGGGGTTACTTTTTAGGGGTTGGCTGAGGGACCGAGGTTCTTTCTAGGATTGGTTGTGTCACATCCCACTTCCAGTAATCCCAACTCACTATTAGGAATACCAGTGGTGTGAGTAAGATGCTTACCCATCTTACTGTGGTGTGAGTAAGATGCTTACCCATCTTACCAACATACTAGGATCTCTGATAGCAGTACCTTAACATTCACAATCTCACAATCCAAACCAAACCATTTGTAGCAGAATCAGAGTACAATGGCGCATCATAATTTAGAATGGGGAATTTATCTAAAGATATTACATACTCATAACCATGTTATCCCAATTACAAATATTCACAACTTATATATAATAAGTCTAAAAAGAATACCAATGAATAGTTCGGTATCAAAATCAACAAAATACACCGTGCATCTTAGGGTGTCGCGTATGCACACTGATCACAGGCACAGTCTTGGTCATGCTCTTTAGCATTTGGTATCCACCAGTCACTTACTTCATAGTTAGGTCTAGAAAAGGCTGTGTCACCTCCCAACAGCACCACTGTTCCTGCATCATCATATAAAAAGCAATGTCCACAAGGGGTGAACTCCAACTAGCTCAGTGAGGGGTGGGGTTCATGCACAATCAAGCACAACCAACAACATACACAATATAAATCATGATGCCATGACTACATAATTAAACATATAGTCCATGCTGTGAATAATGAAATCCATTTGTTTGTTAAACCATCTAACGATACAACTAAGTCAGGTAAATGCTACTACGACACATTGGCTATATCCCTGGTCATGGCACTCGCACATTGATCACCTAGTGATACAAACCCTAGTCATGATTAGGAGCCTTTTAGTCCCAGAATGCGACCGTCGATCACCCAGTAAACCCCTAATAACCCCCGCCTGGTAGTCATGACAATGGAATTACCATCGGCCATGCCAGACTAGTTCCCGCCTCTGGTAACAATCACATCGTACCACGGGTGTGGAATTCTAGAAAGGTTCATTGAACATACCACCATTGGGTTATCCAACACCTTACCTCCTGTTGGTAAGGTGACGTAGCATAAGGTCTGTCACCTAACCACAAATATCCTACATGCCTTGCATAATGATGCAATTAGTATGGACCATGCAACAATGGAATCACCATCGACCACGAAGCGGGTCCATTTCCAAGTATAGTCCCGGGGTACACGATACCAGAATTACTATTAGCCATAAAGTATAACTCACGACTATATACCTATTCTAGCATACAAGTAATTAAGTATGGACTACACAACACCGAAATTACCATTGGCCATGAAGCGTATCCATTTCCAAATGTAGCCCTGGAGTATATGATACCGGAATTACCATCGGCCACAAAGTGTAATACATAATAGCATCAAATCTAATGCATGAATACAACATCCACATGGTGATCACAGTACTGAAACCACCTCGGCCACACCGGATCTGGACACACATCTCAACATACATAACATATCATAATTTCCAATTCCATATCATAAAGAATTCAAGAACATAACATGTCATCATATTCACATACGCAAAGTGACAAATAAGGAGCATTCATGAATTCTAACACATGTGAATATTTCTACAGATGTAAATACTCCACAAAATAAAAGTCAACCATCCCTAACCTCAGTTATTCTTGGTTGGATCAGGTTCCGAGTATGTCGTGTAACTCACTTCTGATCTCGTTGTACGTGCGTGTCTCTATCCTAGACACAAATGTGATACCCTACGTTTTAAACCTGGTCTAATTACACGGTTAACCCGGTTTAACCATGCAGGACCCAAACCAGAGAAGGTTAAGGCGGGTTCCTTATGGACCATGATGGCAAGGGTGACTTTGAACACAGTTTGGCCAAACAAGTCCGAGTCGGTGCCAGAGGAGATGGGTGTACCTAAGCCGTGCACATGCATGTATCATAAGGCCATATACAGATAATGCTGGTATGTAGCCATATCCTAAAGCGCATACGTATAATATACCTTGTGCCGAGAGTGAGATACATGCTGAGAGTCGAATTCCATCAAAATCCCACTTGTTGGCCAACTTTCGGCCCTCAGGTGGGCGGTCACAGGTGGGCGCATCCGCCCACCTGAGTGACCCACTCATGTGGTTACTAGTGGTTTTAAAAAGTATAAATAGTATTGTTATGTTTTTCAGTTTCTCATTTATTACATTAAGAGGTTTGGTGAGAAGAGTAAAGAGGAGAGAGAAAAGAAGGGAGAAAAGAGAACGGAGAAGAAGAAAAGGGAAGGAAGAGGAAGAAGAAATGGATTTAAGCAGCACCAAGTTTGATCTTCCTATTCCGATGCCGGAAGAGTGATCCCCAACACGAGATCTACGATTGGAGGTGAGCAAAGGCTATGTTTCTTAAACTTTCACCAAACCCAAGTAAAACCTTGATTTGGGTAGAGTTTCTTGAGATCTTGTAAATCTCCCTTGAGATGGTGAATCTAAGGTTTAATAGATGGTCTATGTGTTGATTTTGAAGGATTTGAAGAAGTGTTTACAAGATTGGAGAAGCATTGGTGATTTTTTTGAGCTAAGAAGTGATTTTTGGGGTTTGATAAAGTTCTTAAGCAAAGGAGGTAAGATGGCTTTCCAAACCTTAAATCTAACTTAGATCTAGGTTAGAATCATCTTATAAGACCTTGAATGTGTGGAAAATGTGATTGGAAAAGCCCCTTTTGATTCCCCAAAGGTTGGAGAAAGTTTCAGGGAAAAAGGGCATTTTTCCACCCTCTCAGCTGAGCTGAGACCGGTGGGCCCTTGGTCCCGACCGCCTAAGGGCACCCGCCTGAGAAGGTAGGCCCTTGGTCCCCACCAGTGGGCCGACCGACGGGTTGATCGGTGGGCCAACCTGCCCACCGGTTATAATCGGTGGGCCAATCGATGGGCTGACCTACCTGTCGGTCATGATCGGCCCTTGGTCCCCACCGGAGGGCCGACCGATGGGCTGACCCACCCACCTGAGATGACCGGTGGGCCGTGATAGGTGGTCTGTCCGACCCACCCGAGAGGCCCCCAACCTGATTTTTGTGTCCGAATGGACCCGAAACGGGCATGCAGCCTTCTTTTATGATTCTAAACATGATTTTGTCATCAAATCTTGTTAGTTTTGACCCCAAAGTAGTGACATGCTAACCCCATTTACTTATGATAGGCTCACCAAAATTTACGTTTCTCATGCCGGATCTCACCCATACCGAGCATGAGTCTTTGTACACAATAAGTAAGTGGGGAGAGGATGTTTGACTTTATTTTAAGGTTTGTTTGGCATCATTCAATTGTATCTAGACTATCCATGTCATCATGCAAATTATGTGTAGCTTAGTCATCCTCATATGATTATGACATGTGTGTTGTGTTTTACTTTCTAAATGCTAAATGATTGATGTGCTTATGTGATGAATGATGGGATCACTGTTCATGATGCATTGTTAGACTAGATGCCGTAGTCGGCTTAAAAATGAGTACATTGGTGGCCCGTGGAATGGGATGCGGTGGCACTATACAATCATACTATGTCATATAGGAGCATGCGGTTTAGGGTTATCATCTTCCCGTGCTATGACCCTTCCCAACAGGGGTTGAGGTGTTGGGTTACCACTTGGGGGAAAATAGAGGTCGCGGTTGTCGGGTCACTGTGGTGGTTAGACATACGCCTGGCTGGTCATTAGGACAGTCGGCAACCTCAGTGGTATATTCAAGAGGGCCAGTCGTACTGCTTTTAAATTACTGGAGTCAGCACCTTTACTTTCTGTCATTTACTTTTATGTTAAGAGCCAGTGGTCGGCATGCTTTACTTTTCTGAATACTCACGGTGGGCCTTCTCCGACAGCCCTATGGGTGTATCGCCGGATGGAGTTCATGGCTCGTACCCAGAGCATAGGCGCACTATGGTTGTAGTAGCACTAAACCAAAGACTTAGTAATGTTATTTAGATGGATGAGATTTAAAATGAATTGCATAGCATATAGTGCATATGGATGTGATTGTTGTGTGGATTGTTATGTGGTCCTTCTTTTCACTTACTGAGCTAGTGAGCTCATCCCACGTGTACACCTCTTTTAGATGATGTTGTAGGTCACCCGCTTGAAGGTCAAGGGTCGGGCCCCACAGTTGAGTTTCCCGATGAGGATTGGTGGGTCCCCGAGGAGTATGAGCACGGTATGGATTGCACGTGCGAGGGCTGTGCTGCGGGACCGTAGTATTGATGCCGTACAGAGTTTTACTTTTTTATTCTTTTGATGACCCCTTTTTGTGTACTTAATATGTGAATTGTTATTCTTTTTGTGTAAATATCATACCTATGGGCCCACATGTATTTATCTATATACTATAATTTGGGTATCAAGTATATTGGGGGTATTTATAGGTAAATTAAGTCTTCCGCTGTACTTTTGAACGTTTATTTTAGATGTGTGTATGCTGTGATTGGGTACTGTATCAGATGATCCTGGTAGGTTTGGGTTAACCGGAGTTAACCTGGTCACCGATCCAGTTCTATGTGAACGGGGTGTGACACAAAGGTACTTGGATGTTAATGGAGTCAAAAACATTGATGGGGGACCCACAAGGTCTATCCGCAAGGACATAAGCACTGTCAATCTTGACAATACTAGAAAGTCCATTAAAAACAAGGTGGACTTCCACCGAAAATATGGGAAAAACCACTAGAAATATGACTGATATTTTTGGTGGGGCTGGCAAAAAGCTTATATGAGTCTGGGCTTCACCGAAAACTGCCACCAGATTCAGCCCAGGCTATTTTCGATGGCTGTTTCCAGTGGGTTTTTAGAAACATGCCCATGGATTTAGGGCTTTCCGGCTCGGTCCAAATCGTTGGGGTTTGTTCCATGGAGATTGTAGAGGGTCATGCTAGCTTCATTTTGAGCCAAAGAAATCCCAATTCCACTGAACCAATTAGGAGATAAGATGATCAAAGGATCGAAACCCTAGCTAGGCATTTGGTCACAAGTGTTACCGGAGCTCTCCCAACTTTCTTTGAGCTCGACAATCACACTGGGGAGGTGAAATGAACATTCCCCGAGCTTCGGGAGGTGCTGAGGCCAAGACTTTCCTATCAATCTTGGTGAATCCCTCCCTTGTACAATTACACAAGTTGAAAATGAAGAAGGAGGGAGGTAGGGAAGGTGACACTTACCTCTAGCAAGGATTCTGACAACTAAGTGGGCAGCCAGGGGCTAAGGTGAAATTTTCTCCCTTCTTCCTCTTCTTCTCCTTCCTTCCTCTCATCCTTTCTCTCCTTCCCATGATTTGGTCAAAATGAGAAGTGAAAAATGAATCTCGCCTCTCTTATTTATAGTAAGTGAGTGACTAGGGCCTATTTGGTTGGTCCATATCCAATCCAAGGGGGTTATTCCACAATTTGGGTCATGCGACCCACCTCCTTGGACTCATATGGAGTACAAGACATTGGAAAGGTGTGGGAGAGAGTGTGGGGTCATCCGAGGCTATTCACAATGCGAGTGGTGGGGTCTATGGGCATCGGAATCCAACCAACATCCTGTTAGGCCACCAAAAATATGCCATTGGATTTGGCCCAGGATTTTTTTGGTGGGTTGTTTCTAGTGGTCAAGGCAGTGTTGTGCCTTGACTGCCTATTGTCCCCACTTGGCCCTTCACAGGTGGCAGCCCAAGGTTGTGTATATGGACCTTTGATAATTTTGGTGCATGCTGCACTCAAGTGTGGGGTGTCAGGTCACTTACCATCTGGGGTCGGAAGGCTTGAATCCCCTCTAGTTGGATTGGCAAGAAATTGTGAGGGTAGCAACAGAAAAAATACCTCTCGTCTCCTCTGTTGGGAGAAAAAAGATAATTTATTGTGTTCGGCCCTCTCCCCTCTCTTTTTCTTTCTTATGGAGGGGTGTGTCGTGTGTGCTTACCCGTAGGCCCTGCACCGCCGTACCACTGCTCAGAGATATGTGGAGGCCTATTTCACAAGAGTGTAAAGGTCATCTTTGAGACAGGGATTTGATGATGGTCCAATATGGGGAATTAGGTCATGTAAAAAGGTTTAGAGTCACCACCTAGGATTATGGGTCTAAGACCCAAGGGTAGGCCCGATTCTTTAGAAAAGGGCCCCAAAGTTGGTCTGGTCTAGAGATTTTGAGGTACGTGTCAAGTTGTAGAATTGGGAAGGTGTTAGGCACCCAATCTGTCCGGCTCAACCAGTCTTCATAATAGATGCTTGAGAACGAACATTTTCCACAATTATTCCTATTCCGCATGCATGGCTAAGTTCACATATATACATGGACTGAATTTAAATAATTATATACACTAAAACAAGGTCAATATAAAGTATACATTATGCTAATTTGGTTGAAAAATTATACTTGAGCTTAAACCCTGTTTCGGGTCAAGATGGGTGCACCCCTGATTAATGTTGGCATGAACTTTGTTGTGGGTTCTCCCGGCTTAGGGGAAGATGGTCTTGACCTCCAACTTCTTATTATGAGAGATGCTGACTGTGGTAATATTCAGACAGAGTTCTAGCTAGGAACGATAACTTTTAGGCTTGAATTTTGGCAGAGCTTCGGTAAGGGAAGGCTACTTCGAGGCTTAGGCTGAGGTGTCTTTTCGGCAAAGCTTTTGCTAGGGATGGGCTACTTCTGGATTCTAGCTGAAGTGGCACTCTGACAGAGCTTCTGCCGAGGATAGGATATAGGAGGGCTGGGCTAAGGTGGCACTCGGGTAGAGCTTCCCCTAGGGATAGGCTATAGGAGGGCTTGGTTGAGGTGGCACTGAGGTAGAGCTTTCGCTAGGGATAGACTATAGGAGGGCTAGACGAAACTTAAATGATTGAGGAACTTCAAAGGCCCGAAGAACACTTTGAAGATCCGAAGTTTTGGATCTTATGAAGATCTCTTCGAAGACTTGAAGAAGCTCAAAGGGGGGAGACTAAGGTAAAGTTTCTCCTACACAAAATGTTCACTAAAAAAAAAAAGCAGAAAATTGAAGAACTTTGAAGGCCCAAAGAACACTTCGAAGATCCAAAGAACACTTCGGATCTTATGAAGATCTCTCCGAAGACTTGAAGAACCTCAAAGGGGAGGGGAAGAGAGAGGGCAGAGCTTCTTTACAAGGGGTGCTCACTAGGAGGCTTAAGTGTGTAAAACCAAAGGGAGGGAGGTATTCATAGATTTTTTGGATCAATGGGGAGGAAAGGGGAATTTCCTTCCCCAATGGGGTTAAAAAGTGAATTTTTGGACCAATAGGGTGAAGGGTAAATTTCTTTGTCCAATGAGGTGTAGAGATACTTTCTTGGGCCAATGAGATAAAAAGATGCATGTTTGGGCCAATGGGAGGTCACAGTGTAGGGTACACTATTGGGGTAATATGGAGTGCACAAGCGGGTGAAGAGGGAATCCCCTCACAATTCTGATTATCGGAATGAGGATTCCAATCACTGGCAGGGGTGTCAGGGCTTCGATGGGAGTGTCGGGGCTCAGCGGGGACACTGGGGCTCAGGTGGGTGCACAGGGGCTCGGGCGGGGGCATCGGGGCTCCAGTGGGGGCATCGAGGCTCCAACAGGGGCACCAGGGCTCGATGGGAATGTCGAGGCTTTGGCGTGGGCACTGGGGCCTCGGCATTTCTGGGCTGATGTACACAGGGTTACGATAGGGGGCACCGGGGCTCACAGGGCTCGCAAAGCTGAACTGTTTGCCTGAGGGCGCACAATGTTGGGCAAGGTTGGTGCATATGTGGGCGGAGTTTGGACACTCAAGGCACGGTGTGGGGGCTCGCATAGGCGGGGTTTGGGCACTCAAGGCAAGGTGTGGGGGCTGATTTTGATGTACCATATATCATTGGAATCATGATTCTGTGTAATATACATCTATCTGTATGGTTGCCTTGGACCGAATTCCATTATATATGAAAAGTCATAATTGGACCCTTTTTTTTCTCACATGGGATTTTTGGGAATTTGAGGTGAGTATGGAATGTTTTCGGGTTGGGTTACCTCAGTCAAATGTCATCTTTGTTGATCAGAAGTGAGAGATCACATCCAAGATCCCTAAGTCATTATAGCTGAGGGATGGTGACAAAATTGGGTCCGATAGAATGCCCCTCTTTAGCCAAGGCCTATGCCAACAGCCAAAAGGAAAAAAAGAATGACCATATTTTCTCACCTGGAGCATATACTACCGTCATCTTGCTCATCAATAACAGAGTTGAAAATGCAACAGGTAATATCTCTTAACTACTTTAAAGTTTAGGATCCTACCTGGGCCACTGATTGCAGGAAAGAAATTTGAACCCTTTCAATCCTATTAGAAGATGTTGATCCATCATTTTGCAGAGATTTGAGCCCTCCCTGGAGAAGATGTTTGAACTTGAAACTGTTCTTAAGTCATCATTTGCAGAGATTTGAGCCCTCCCTACAAAAAATTTAGTGCCTGAAATTGTTCTTAAGTCATCATTTGCAGAGATTTGAGCCCTCCTTGCAAAAGATGTTAGTGCTTGAAATTGTTCTTCCTAGGCTAGGCTTCCTTCCGCCAGTCCTATGGAATTGACCAATGAGATCGGGCCACTTGGGGCCGATTCAATGAGATTGGGCCACCTGGGGCTGGTTCAATGAGATTCTTTCTTTTCTTGATTTTTTCCTTTGCCCTTTGAGTGAGGTTCTTGAATTTGAACCTTTGGATTGTAATCATGATTTGCTTTTGATTTGGATTTGACTTGAATATTGGTTTTTATGGGAGTGACATGAATTTGATTGTATTTGGATTTTTGCCTTAAACATGAACATAATTTTGAATTTTACTTTCCACTTGAATTTGGTTTACACTTTTCACGTGAATGTAATGTAAATTTTATCTACCACATGAATTTGCTTTGAATTTCACTTTCCACTTGAATTTAATTTTTACCTTCCACATGAGTGTTATGTGAATTTTATCTACCTCATGAATTTGCTTTGAATTTTACTTTCCACTTGAACTTGATTTTTACCTTCCATATGAGTGTGATGTGAATTTTATCTACCTCATGAATTTTCTTTGAATTTCATTTTCCACTTGAATTTGATTTTTACCTTCCACATGAGTGTGATGTGAATTTTATCTACCACATGATTTGCTTTGAATTTCACTTTCCACTTGAACTTGATTTTTACCTTCCACATGAGTGTGATGTGAATTTTATCTACCTCATGAATTTTCTTTGAATTTCACTTTTCACTTGAATTTAATTTTTATCTTCTAAATGAGTGTGATGTGAATTTTACCAACCTCATGAATTTGCTTTGAATTTCACTTTCCACTTGAATTTTATTTTTACCTTCCACATGAATGTGATGTGAATTTTATCTACCACATGAATTTACTTTGAATTTTGTATTTTGTGATAAGAATCTTTGAGTTATACCTTGGAATTAGAATCTCATATATTTTTTAGAGTAAACAAATTTTTTAACCATAAATGGTTCCCCCCATACTCATTTCTCATTTCGATTTTTCTGGGTTGAGAATTAGTTGCAAGTGGGTGAGCTTGGGTTTTTAGAATTTCTTTGAAGATTGTTTGAAGTTCTTCGCATTTTGTCAGGTTTCTTCAGATTTTTCTTCAAAAATTTTCAAGTTTTCTTTGAAGTTCTTCATCCTCTCTTTAAAGATCTTCAAATTTCTGGAGGAGGGAGCCATTTGGAGAATTTGAAATCTTTTGGGTTTTTTACAAATTGTGAAACTTCTTGGGGTTCACCATAATTTTGAAAAATATGGCTGAGAGAAAAAGAGGACTCGTGAAGGAATCCACCTAGATGGCACGAAAAGTTATGATAATCTCAGGGGGACGAGGGTCCCACTGACTGATATACTGAACGGACGATCCAGAGGACTTGGGGTTACATATGTAACTCCGTATGGGGCACATGGGTGAGTCTTTGCATTTTATTCATTTCACTTTATTCATTCATTATTTTTTTTATTTTTTAATTTATTATATTTTTTATTTTAGAGGTTCAATGGGGGAGAACCACCCACATTAGCTAGATATGGTCATCCAAATTCAGCTTGGGATTGGTACAAAGTGCTTCCTCCCAGGGTTAAGGGGATAGTGGATTCATCTTACCTAAGCAGATTGGCCTCACTGGAGACCAGGAAGTTTAGCCCGACATTGGCAGGACGCCTAATTAAGTGGTGTGGCCCAATACTCACTCTTTCCATCTCCTTACAGGCAAGATTACCATCACGCCCTTGTGCTTTTATGCCTTGATAGGCATACCATTTGGGGAGAGACCCCTAATCCTTTCTGAGACTCTGACGGCAAGGGAGTTCACAGACCTGACGGGTTCTGACATCCAAAATGATCAGAAATATGTCCGCCTAGGCGAGATTAATGCTCATTGGTGGAGAATTGGCCTGAGAGTGAACCCTGGTACCATTGCATAGGTGACCTATTCCTTTCTCTTGTGGGTCAATGTCTTTTTACTGACCTCCGAGGTGGGGTGGATATCCGCATGGCTGCCCTCTTTCGGAACCTTCGGGAGGTGGACACTTGGGATTGGGGTGGGGCTGCCTATGCTTACCTATTGCAAACTCTTAACCTTTTATCATATGGAGATCAGGGCCTAAGGGAGCGCGCTACATTCTCCAGGTAGCTTCTTATCCCTACACACATTTACTTTCATTTGATTGCACCTCCTTACTTTGACTTTTCAATTCAGCCCTGGTGTTATGAACACTTGGAGATTATGGCCCCCATACTGAAGGATCCTCAACCATTGTTCTTCCCCTTAGCCACGAGATGGGGAAATGGTTAGGTACTCTAGTGGACCTCTAGGGGCCACTACTCGTTCCCTTTTGAATGGGCTTACAGAGATAAGTCATGTTTGACAATGAATTTCCATCTATCTTGTGTTGTACTTACTTCTTGTGAATTTACAGGTTACTTGGATGCCATTTCAGCATCTTAGGTTTCCTGACCTTGGTGAGGTAGCTCGGGCTAGGAACTTGATAGAAATCTGGCCTCTATTTAGGGGTCTCTTGGGTGACACTTGGTATCTAGGAGAGTGGGTCACCCTCGAGTGGCTCCTTGTCTTCCTCCACCTACCATGCATCACCCAGAGTGCATCCCTGCGGATCATATTGAGGGATTAGTTGAAGGAATATGGGATAATCCCTTCCTAGACCAGAGTGGGGATAACGAGACCTTCCTCGAAGAAGAGACTGTCTCTACTCCTTTTGGTCCCAGAGGCCCAGTGGTAGGTTTCCCTTCCTAAATATCCTTTTCATACTTCAAATCTTCTTTTTTTTGTTTGATGTTCTTTCAGTGGAGGAGGACACGGCATGTGGCTTCTATCCGGATGCAATCGTATGCTACTAGTTCTTCCCATGCCGGCCTTCCACGGCTACAGGTGGTTCTCACAACAGGGCCACTACCCCCTTTCATGGTTTCCCTGGTTGGTCTTATCCTAATGTAGCCCATCTCGGTATCTTTCAGCTCCTAGAACGTAGACTAGATAGAGATGCTTCTCTTGGGCTACCCATTCTATATGACTGTATGAATATCGAACCACTTCTCATTTGATTGTCCATTAACTTCTTTTGGCTGACAAAGTCTTCATCAGGTGTCTCTGGAGGCCTATGTGGAGATTAGGAGAATGCACCAGAGTTTATGTGAGGTGGTGCTTGATAAGGCATCATCCCTTCTCTAACCTTGTCCTTCTTCTTTATTTGCTCTTATTTTGACCATTTCCTATATTTCCCAGGAAGGGGAGAATGCTGTCTTAAGGACACAAGTCATCTCTTGCCAGCAAGCGCTTGCCTGGTGTAGCATGCAGATTCAAGATCTTACTCAGAGGATGGCAAACCCGGAATTGGCCCCTGCTAGCTCCTTGATGTTCTATGAGGATGACCCCATGTACGACATAGATGAGGATTTTGACTCTTAGGGATCTATTCTTATAGTTCTTGCAGACACAAGCATATGTATATCTTTTTTCTTTTTCTTTTTCCCTCCCCGTATTTATTCCTTTTTTTTCTTTCCGTATTGCCAGACTTGGCATTTTATGAATGGAAATCTATCTTTAGCATAAATAAAATCTCCTTTATTTATGAGTTTGAATTTTTATGCATGATTAATTCCACAACTCAAGTTTTCATTAGAATAATCGAAATAACACAAAAATCCAAATATCACCTCTATTTCACCCATGCCCTGATCCGGTATAATTTGAAACTGTTGTGATAGGCCTTAGATCAGAGGTTGGAAGTACGATCGGACTTTGGTTCGTGGCTGCGCATTGCCAAAGGATTAGGGATGACCTCACATGTTCGTGCATTGCATGCCTGTCCAACTAGAGGGGATTTATACCTTTTGATCCCAGACGGTAAGTGACCCGACTCCCCACACTTGATTTTTGGCACCCATCATAATTGCCAAAAGGCTTTGAGCATGTCCGAGGATAGCCACCCGTGCAAGGCCAACCATAGGATAGCAAGCTGTCAAGACAGTAGGCTATCCTTACCACCAGAAACAAGCCACTGGAAGTAGCCTGGGCATGAATCCAGTGCCTATTTCCGGTGGGTACACTGGCTGCTGTCAAGGTTTCGATGCCCATGGGTCCCTCCACTCGCATCACAAATGGTTTCGGATGATCCCAAATCATCCTCCACACCTTCCTCTTGATGTGAACACCTTATGGACCTAAATGTGTGGGTCCTCATGTCCTGAAACTCATTTTAACTCGATTGATTCAAAAGAGGCCCAAACCAAACAGACCCTTAGGCCCAACTTAAGTTATAAGTTGGGAAATGAGGATTCATTTCCTCATTTCACTTATGCCCAACATAGGAGAGGAGAGAAAGAGGAGAGGAAGAAGAAGAAGAGGAAGGAGAAGGGGATTGAAGGCCTAGCTTGGTGCCCGGCTACCACCTTGTTGCCAGAATCACTGCTAGAGGTAAGTACAACCTCCCATGCCACTCTCTCTCTTTATTTCAACCTAGAAAAAGCTAGGAATGGATGGAATCTTAGTTTACACATCATGTTAGGGTTGTAGGATGGGTGTTCTACCCTCTCGGTGTTGTTGTCGAGCTCGAACCAAGCCCAGTGAGCTCTGACAACATGTAAAGCCAAAAGACCAACTAGGGTTTCGATCGTTCGATCGACATATATCCCAAATAGCTTGATGGAAATAGAATTTTCTTGGCTTAGAACAATGCTAGAAACATCCCTTACAAACTCCACAAAACAAATCCCGACGATCAGGCCCGAGCCGAAAAGCCCCAATTCGAGTTGGACCTTTCTTTGTCCATCGAAAATATAGTATAGGAAGCACTGTAGCTGTTTCTGATGGGTTGTTTCTGGTGGAAAAATGAGCCTAATGTGCTCTCTATCACCTCCACTGGAAATAGGACTGATATTTCTGGTGGAAATGCTCTATTTCTGGTGGGTGTTTCCGGTGACAGTACTGTCACCCACGAACTATGTCTGTACCCTTTAGGGGTGACCGATGTGGGTCCCTCATGATATTTTTGACATGTATTGATGTATGATTCCATTTGTGTCTAGGACAGTGATGCACAAGTGCCCCGAAGTTAGAATTGATTTGATTGATCGGTGGCCTTACTTGAACTCTAAACCAAACAAAGATCAACAAGGTGAGGGATGGACTGTGTTTATTTTTGAAATTTTTATTATTTATTAAATTTCTCATATACTTAAAATTATATGTTTAAATGAAATTGTCATTTCACAATCATGATATTGTTGTTTTATGGTTGTCCTTGTTGGCAACTCGGCCACGTGGCGGTGATGATGTGGTCAGTTTTGGGTGACATGGATGAAAATGATGACATGGCAGTGTCCAATGTCACCGATGAGATAATAAAGCAGCTTCGTATGCATGGAATGGTTTAATACATCATTAATAGGCGGTGCGGGTTTCTGGGTCAAAACTGGCAAAATTGGCCTATTTATGCTCAGGGGCATTTTCGGTAATGGAAATGACAATTTTGGAAGATTGGTTCTTCATGAAAAAGATAGATTGTAATTTACCTAGTCCATTGCATTTGATTTCGTCACATTCCGATATAGTATGAAGAAGTTACAGCATTTGTGGTAGTCGAGGGCAGTTTCGGCATTGAAGATGAATTTTTTAAAGGAAGTGTTCTACATGTAACAATATGAAAAAAATACAATCTTTCCAACGGTTCTGATTTCATTGCGATCTGATTCTGTATGAGAAAGATACGTCATTAGAAAGGTGTAGGGGCATTTTGGTCTTTTTACATGGATGATTCAGATGATTGAGTCTTCTGAAAAGTCATAGAGCATCCAGTTATGATTCCAATGCACTTCGTTTCATCTCAATTGAATATCGTATGAAAAAGTTATAAGTGTTTCCGTAAAGTCGGTTCGAAAATCCAAACTGAAAATCCATCAGTTGCTCTCGGTGTTGGGTGGATTTTTCGGAATTTATTTTTGAAATTTGAAGGGCTTTTGTGTAATTGAAAGATTTTGAAGGTCTAAGTTGCAAGGGGTCTTTAAGCACTGAAACATATGGAGGCAGGGGCTTGATTGTAATAAATAGGAGTAAAGGAAAGTGAAATGGATGGCCAAGATTCGACCACGTAGGCTTGATGCCCATCCAAAGGCTGCTGAGATTTTGCGCTGACATGGACGAGATAGATGCTTGCACGTAGAATTTGATTGGTTATGTGCATAATCCTTGATGCACTATTGCTACACCTTATCAGGGTATGTTGTGGTGTTTCGCGCGTGTAAGAAGGTGTAAAAAAAGATTCCGATCTTAATGATCTTATGAAATCTGATTAAAGCCATCATGGAGGATTCAGATCCAACGGTCGATATGCATTTCTCTTTTGTGAGTGGGAGACAAGCTCCCTTAAAATCTGAAAAAGCAACCAATCATAGATCGACAACACTTCTGACGATGTCAGCGCCTACGTCATGATGACGTCATCGAGATTCAAATTTAATGGTTTGGATCTATTGTCCGTTGGTTTAATCCAAAGGCTTAGATTACAAGATCTTTTATATGAAATATGCAGTCAGATTTCGGCCCTATTGCGTGCGCCACCGGTGTAGCCTACGCCACCGCTACGAAGATTCCATTTCAGGCTATCTCATTGCTCCAACTTCAAATGGTCATATCTCCCTCATTTTAACTCGGATTTGGGTGAACCAAGTTGCAGCTTCTTCGTTTTTTCAAGCCCTACACCATGGAAGCAAGAAAAATGAGTTTTGAGTGAAATAAGGCTACGGTTTTGGTAGGAGAAGCTTCCCCCTCTTTGTTGGTCCTTGAATGAACATACATTCTTGATGATAAATGTTCTTAGGCCATTAAAGGAGGTAAAAGAGGTGGTTGAAGTGTGTTAATGGTACATTAACTCAAAACCAAGGAGGAAGAGAAGAAAGTAAGGATGTGTTTACTTTGAAGAGCAAGAAGCCAAGGAGAGAGAAGGTGTGAACACCAAACTTTTCAGTACAAGTTTTCAATCATCCCAGGCAATCGGTTGTGAGATTCTCTAACCTTTGATTTTACATTATATGCATGTATGTATGTTAGGATTAGTTGTGGATGAATGTATACATGCTAGGTTAGTTGTGGATGAACTGTAAGCATGCTAGCTAGTTGTGGATGTATTTGCTAGGCAAGGCTTAACTGTAGGGCATTGATATAAGCCCCAATTTACTGTATTATTTATTGTGTGCTTAGTGGGTGCTAAGCACCGGGAGTGGGTGCTCCCGTGTAGTGGGTGCTACACATTGTATCGGTACTATGAGTGTCATCTCAGCTTTGGCTTGAGAAAATTGGGTGTGGGTGCTCCCGACTGTGGGTGCAGTCAAAAGTAGTGTATTGAGTAGGTACGAAGCCTTTATAGGTACTACTCCGGGGATGTAGGCAAATTGCCGAACCTCATAAAATCCTTGTGTTATGGGTGCTTGTTGTTTGTATTTTATATTGAAGTGCGTGGAATGTGGAATGGGTGTGCACACTTGGAAGTGCCTATGAGAGGCTGAGTGTGCATACGACTGTGTGCAAACAGGGACAGGTATATCAGGTTTTTCTTGGCCAGACATCGGACAGGTTTTTAGGGATCAGAATTGGACTCACTGATTCACCCCCCCTCTCAGTGACTGCTGGGTTACAACAGATATGAATTGTATAGAATGTATAACGGGATCCGGTGTGGCCGAGGTGGTACCGGTACCGTGATCGCCATGTATGTTGGATGTGTGTGTGTGTGTGTGTGTGTGAGACAGAATTTGGCATGGCCGAGGTGGTACCGGTGCCGTGATTGCCGTATGTATGTTGCATTCATACATTGATTATGTGCATTAGAGTTAGTTGTAGTTGTGGATTACACTTTGTTGCCAAGGTCTAGCTGGTATCGTGTACCCCAGGACTACATTTGGAAATGGATACACTTCGTGGCTGAGGTCGTGCTAGTGTTGCGTAGTCCATACTCAACTGTGATATGTATGCTAGATTAGGTAAATGGTCTCAGGTTTCACTTTGTGGCCAAGGTCTCTCTGGTATTGTGTACCGGGGACTATATTTGGAGATGGATTACACTTTGTGGCCGAGGTCTCTTCGGTATCGTGTAATCCATACTAACTGTATCATTACAAAGGCATGTAATATATATATGGTTAGGTATCACTCCCTATTCTACGCACCCTTACCAACAGGGGTTGAGGTGTTGGATAACCGATTATGGTATGTTTGATGTGTCTTTCTGAAGTACCACTCTAATGATACGATGTGATTGTTACCAGAGGCGGGAACCTGTCTAACATGGCCGATGTGTTACAGGTGCCATGACTACTAGGAGGGAGTTATCAGGGGTTTGCTGGGTGATCCATGGATGCATACGGGGACCAACAGGCTTCTAATCACAGGTAGGGTTTGTATTGCTGCGTAGTCGATGTCATTTCCGAGACAAGGGATACAGCCTAATGCGCCATAGTAGCATTCACCAGACTTAGTTTGTATTGTTAGGTGGATAATAAATAAATGAATTGCATCACAAGCATCATGGACTATGTGTTTAATTTCAGCAATTATGCATCATAAATTACTACTGCTATTGACTTGCTCGGATGTGCTTGACCCCACCCCTCACTGAGCGAGTTGGAAAGCTCACCCCACGTATACACCCCTTTTTAGATGATGATGCAGGTATTATGGTGCCAATGGCGATGATCCAGTATCTTCTGGGTCAAAGTCCGGTGTGACCGACTGGTGGATGCCAGAAGCGGAGGAGCACGACTAGGACTGTGCTTGCGACCACTATGCTTATGCCGCACCGTGAGATTGTATATCATATTTTGATATTTTTGGATATAGCTGTGGATTGTATATATTCTTGAGGTTATAAGTATATGTCATGGATGGATGTAACAGAATAACTTGGTTATTGCTATTATATTACCATTAGATGTTTCCCCATTTTACTTATAATTCCGCTACTATGCTTTGATTCCGCTGCTTATACTGGTTTGTGATGTGAGATTGTGAAAATGTTAAGGTACTGCTATCAAAGATCCTGGTAGGTTGTAAGACAAGTACGTGTCTTACTCACACCGCCGGAATTCCTAATGGTAAGTTGGGTCTATAGGGAGTGGGGTGTGACAACCTCACTTTACTACCATGTGAATTACATGGAAATAACTTTCCTACCATAAATAGGATAGGTAGGTAACAATGTGGGGAGACAGTTCTTGGGGAGGGTAGAAGTTCATCAATTCCTCTAGGTCCTCTGCTCTCGGTCCATACTGTCGGCTGATATAGGTGGGTAAGTAAAAGGACGTATGAGTCAATCCCATCAACCTGACATAGTTGCACCCAAAGGTCTTCATTAGAAAATCCTCTTGTGGCCACCATGGGCATCTCCATGCAATATCCCGTGTAGTTCTTCCTTGTAGGTACTCCTCCCAATCAATGATAAGCTTGAATTCTGGGACTTCTCTCTTGTCTTGGTAGTAAAGAACTCCGAGTTGGCATCTTTTTAACGTCCTAGTCAGCTTCATTTTTTCAACTAGCCAAATCTGGAAAATAGAAGGACTTCCTTGATAATGGTCTAGTCCAAATTTATGGCTATGGCTCATGTCATCAAATCCCTTAAGGGTCTCTACATGGACCGTGGGGATGATATCACCTCCTTTCTTCAATTGCTTTACCACTTCTATTAGAACAAGTGGTGTACCACATCCAGGAGTTCAGAGTCCACAACTCAAGTCTTCATTAGAATAATTGGAATAATACAAAAATCCAAATCACCTCACTTTACTACCAAGAGAATTACATGGAAACAAATTTCATACTGTAGGCAGGATAAGTAGGTAACAATGTGGGGGGATAGTTCTTGGCATGGGTAGAAGTTCACCAATTCCTCTGGGTCCTCTACTTTCAATCCATACTATCGGCTGATGTAAGTGGGCAAGTAAAAGGACGTATAAGTCAATCCCATCAACTTGACGTAGTTGCATCCAGGGGCCTTCATTAGAAAATCCTCTTGTGGCCACCATGGGCATCTCCATGCAATATCCTATGCAGTTCTTCCTTATAGGTACTCCTCCCAATTAATGATAAGCTTGAATTATCAGACTTCCCCCTTGTCTTGGTAGCAAAGAACTCCGAGTTGGCATCCATTTAATGGCTTGGTAAGCTTTAGTTTTTTAAGTAGCCAAATCTGGAAAATAACAGGACTTCCTTGATAATGGTCAAGTCCAAATTTATGGCTATGGGTTTCTGTAAGAACCATGGGGATGATATCACCTCCTTCCTTCAATTGCTTTCCCACTTCTATCAAAACAAGTGGTGTACCACATCTAGGGCTTTGGAGAACATAGCGAGCTATAATGCAAAGCAGATAAACATCCTGTGATCTTCGTTGATGGATTCTTCCTAGTGATAGATACTAAAAGAAGGTCTTGGCCACCTTCAGAATGTCAATCTTTCTATATTTAATGAACTGCTTCATTTCCTCATTTTTCCATCCAAAGAAGTCCTAAATTTCCTCTAAGTAATCTTTCTTCAAAGACGGTTGAATTAACCTACCCTTGGATAGCGATAACATTCAAACTCAGAATTCTTTGAAAGTTGGGAAGATCTCAACCAACCCAAACCGAAATATATGGACATTAGTATCCTACTGTTGAGGCACTTGTCGGAGTAAATTGTGATGTAATTCTACACAACCAATCTGATTGAGTATTGACATATTCATAGATTCTAGCAGTCCTTGAGCCATTATGTTTATATCCATGGTCCAGTTTCTTAATGTCTCATCCTAAGAGCCCATGACCTTCCCTGTAGTCATCACAAACAAAGAGGATATTTGATGATTTATCAAAGTATCACTCATCATCTACAACCAAACCTTTACCATTGTTGCATCAAACTTGCTTTTTTTTTTTTTTTTTTTGACTAATCATGGATGGGGAATGAATTGGCCTTCATATACTGGTGATAGGTGGTGACTTTTTGGGGGGTGGAATTTTGGATAAGAATTTGGAGGACCATAGGTGAATAACAGATACTTAATGGCCTTGCATGCCAAATGGTGATTCTTAGGGGAGACAAGTTATGATGATCCTTTTAGATACTTTGATTATTAATCTAGGAACCAATTTATTGCCTTGAGATTATTGAGACTGAGCTTACACATGTCAAGTTGCCTACGTATCCCTTGAGAGGAGTCCGGTCTAGCATAGTTCGGGCTATTCACCCTTTCAGACATAATATCTCTTGAGTTGATCCATGTTGACCTGTCCGGGTATTTCTTCACCATTATGGTCTATGAGTTTTATAGCCTTTCCTGATAGAATCTCTTTGACAGTGAATGGGCTACTCTAGTTGGGCCTGAACTTCCCTCTTGGGTCATGAATTGGGGCTTTTTGTTCTCGAAGAACAAGCTCACCCTCTTCTATGTGATGGGGCTTCACATTCTTATTGAAAGCCCTTCCCATTCTTAGTTGATGCTTCTTTAGATTATCCATAGCCTTTATACGTCTTTCATCGAGAAAGTTGAGCTCGTCATATCTGGCCTTCACCCATTCTCCTTCAGGTAACTGACTATCCAGAAGCACCCTTAGGGATGGTACTAGGATTTCGATGGGTAGAACCACCTCAACCCCATATACCAAAGAAAAAGGAATTGCCCCTGTCGAGGATCGTACAGAGGTACGATATGTCTATAAAGATGTGGCAACTTATCCGCCCAATCCTTGTGTGTTTAAGCAATTTTCTGTAGGATAACCTTGATGTTCTTGTTATCTACTTCTACTAGCCCATTGGTTTACGGCCTATAAGTGGTAGAACGGTGCCTTTTAATGCCAAATTTTATGCAGATTTTGTCAGTTTTGCCCCATAAATGGGATCCTTGATCCGATATCAGCTCTTGAGGAACTCCATATGATGTTTTCTTGGATGAATTTTGCCACCTTAGCAGATGTAAGGATTGCATATGATTAAGTTTCTACCCACTTAGTGAAATAATCAATGGCTACCAAGATGAACTCATTTAACCTTCCCTATGATGTCAGTGCCCCAAGTAGAGAATGGCTAAGGAGAATTGAGTAAGTGCAATTTCGTTGGTGGGATGTGTATGGTATTGAAAAATATCTAACATTTGTGATCTTTCTTGAAAAAGCTCACTCAATTCTCTTCCATTGTGTTCTGATAGTATTCTAGTCTGAGAATCTTCTTAGCTAGCATCTTGGCATTCATATGGGGTACACAAAGGCCTTGATGAATTTCCTCCATGATTGTTGCTGCTTACTCTTCATCCATACATAGCAACTGTATTCCATCATAGGATCTCTTGTATAATAAGTCCCCTTGAAGAATAAATTGGGTGGCATATCTTGTTAGAAACTTATTTTCTCTATCTGTAGCTTTGATCGGGTACTTCCTTTCCATGATGAGGTCTGCTATGTGAGCAAACCAAGACTGACTATCTATAGTGAGAGAGTTCAGTGAATTCTGATAAATGGGCCTGCTTCGTTGCTCCACTAAGAATGGTCGGACCTTAGCCATAGGGTTGCATTCTACCATGGAAGCCAAGGTTGCAAGGGCATTGGCAAACCGGTTATCATCCCTCTGGAAGTATTCGAACGAGATCTTCTCAAAGCGTCCAATCACTTCTTCTAGATGTTCTTAATACGGCTTCATTTTCTCATCTCTGGTCTTCCACTTTCCTTGTGTCTAACAGATAACAATGGATGAATTGCCATGCACCTTGATCCTTCTTACCCCAATGGTCAAGGCTGTCTCTAGTCCCAAAGCACAAGCTTTATATTCGGTAATATTATTCGTTGTAGACATCCAATTTTGTCACCCTCCTCTGGCAATGATGAAATACGGATCTTAGATGTAACTCCTGACTTTCGATCAACAGAGATGATAATTGACTAAGAAAACCTAGAAACATTCCCCACCTATCTAAAAACCCTGGAAACCCCTGTACGGGAGAGAAGAGGGTCCAAATTTGACTATATAAAGGAATCTGGTCAAAATGACCATACAGATGGATAGTTCTCAGAAATATGATTTCGAAGATATATTGCACGTCAAGATCAGACCGTTGGATCTCCCGTAATTGTCCCCAGAAAATTACATTTTCCCATACATATGCAGCGCACACTTGCAAGCCTGCTGGAAACCTGGAAAAATTCCCTACTTACCCAAATACCCCAACATCCCCTACCTAAAAACCCTGGAAACTCCCGTGTGGGAGAGAAGAGGGTCCAATTTTGAATTTTTATATATAAAGGAATCCAGTTAATGTGATCGCACGGATAGATAGTACTCAAAAATACAATTCTGATGATATATGGCACGTCAAAATCGGATTGTCGAATCTCCCACAATTTTCGTCAGCAGGCCAGATCCCACGCATACTGCACGCGTTGGCCTGCCAGCCAACAGCCCCACGCATAGCCCGACGCGTGCCCCCGCCAGCCTTGCATGTGCCCCCGCCAGCCTTGCTCACGTGCCCCCACCAGCCTTGCATGCACGCCCCCACCAGCCTTGCATGTGCATCCCCACCAGCCCTGCTCGTACACCCCCACCAGCCCTGCTCGTGCACCTGTTGGCTGCTGCCAACACGCCCACTGGCTGCTGCTAGCACCCTTGCTGGCTGCTGCCAGTGCCCCTGCTGGCTACTGCCAATGCCCCTGCTTGCTACTACCTACACCCTTGTCTGCACCATACACATGCTGCCTGCCCCAATTGCCATATGCCACACACCCTTGTGCCTACCCTATGCCCAGCATGCACCATGTGCTGCACACCCATGCCACTGCCTGCACACCCTTGTGCCTAGCCTGTGCCAAGCTATACATCATGTACCACACACCCATGCCACTGCCCACACACCCTTGTGCCCAACCTGTGCCCTGCTATGCACCATTGCCCGCACACCCTTGCACATTACCCACACACCCTATGCACATTGCCTGCCCTCTTGTGTAGCTATGCCAGCCATAGCCCATGCACTTCAACCCAACCTTGTGTGCCACTATCAACGGCTGGGATTTGCATTCCATTGGCCCGATGGGTGAAAAAATTTCCTCTTCACCCATTTTTGCGTATGCACTACTTTGCTAGTGTACCCTATGCCGTAACCTCCTATTAGTCCAAAACCCCACTTTTTACCCATCGGCTAAAAATTCTCTCCTCCCGTTTGTCCAAAAACCCACTTTTTACCCATTGGGTAAAAATTCTCTCTCCTCTCATTTGTCCAAAAACCACTTTTCTAAAAATTCTCTCTCCTTCCATTTGTCCAAAAACCCCTTTTTACCCATTCTCTCTCCTACCTATTGGACCAAAAATCCTATAAATATCCCCCTCCTTTAGATTTAACATAGCAAAATCACAACCCCATAACCACCCTTAGGAAGTGAAGCTCTACCCTCTCACCTCCTCCCCTCCTCCTTTGCATTTCTTTGGGTCTTCAGAGCGATCTTCCTCAAGATCAAAATTTTGTTCGGATCTTCAAAGTGTTCTTTGGGACTTTGAAGATCTTCAATCCAAGTTTGTAGGTCAATCCATTTTTTCCAAAAATAACATGTTCTTGAGTGTTCTTGATCTTTACCAAAAGTATAAATCCCTCCCCCCCTTGAGGTTCTTCGTGTCTACGAAGAGATCTTTGTTAAGATCTAGAGTTCTACTCGGATCTTCAAAGTGTTCTTCGGGGCTTTGGGGATCTTCAATCCATTTTTAGGTCAATCCATTTTTTTTTAGAAATAACCATTCCTAGCAGAAGCTCTGTCCTAGTGCCCTTGGAATTTTTCCAGAAATAGCCATTCCCAACGGAAGCTCTATCCGAATGCCCTTGGAATCTTTCCAACAATAGCCATTCCCAACTGAAGCTCTGCCAAAGTGCAACGTCAGCCTAGCCCTCCCATAGCCTATCTCTAGTAGAAGCTCTGTCGAAGTGCCACCTCATCCAAACCTCAAAAATAGCCTTCCCTAGCCAAAGCTTTGTCCGAATGTAAATCCAAAAGTAACTGTTCCTAGCCGAAACTCTGCCCGAATATCATCACAATCAAAATCTCTCAAGAAAGGAAGTTGGAGGTTAAGACCATCTTCCCCCAGAGCCAGGAGAATCCGAAAGACAGTCCAAGATGGTACTAATCAAGGGCCCACCCCTCCTGACCCAAAACAGGGTTAAGTTCAGGTACAATTTCTCAACCAAATTGTCATTATGTAGACTTTATATAGACCTTGTTTTAGTGTACATATTCGTTTAAATTCAGTCAATGTATATATGTGTGATAACTTAGCCATACATGTGGAATAGGAATAATTATGGAAAATGTTCGTTCGTAAGCATCTAGTAGGAAGATCGATTGAACCGGGCAGATTGGGTGCCTAACACCTTTCCAACTCTGTAACTTGACACTTACCCTAAATCTCTGAAGCAGACCAACTTTTGGGCCCTTTTCTCTAGAATTGGGCCCACCCCCTAGTCCGAGGCCCATAATCCTAGGTGGTGACTCTAAACCCCTTTGTATGCTCCCAAGCACCGTATTAGACCATCATTAAACCCCCGTCTAGAATGATGAACCTTACACTCTTATGAAATAGGCCTCCATGTATCTCTGATCGGCGATACGACGATGCAGGGCCCGCAAGGAAAGCACACATGATACCCCCTCCCTCATGAGAAGAGAAGCAGAGGAGAGAGGATGGGATTGACACCATAAAGTCTCAATCTTCGGCCACTACCCTCACAGTGGTGACTTCACTGGGGATAAATGTCAAGCTTCCAATACTAGATGCTACCTTTAAATGCAAGAACATTTTTCATCACATTTGTTTGAAAACATGTTTGGCTAACCCCATGTTTGTAATTATATTCGCTAACCGCATCATGCACCATGGACGAAGTGAAAAAATTTGGTGAGAGACTCCATGTCATGCTCGCATCCTTGGGGAGGTCAATGCATGTCATGTAGAGTACTCTGAGAGAAAATGATACCTGCATCCTATACAAGGGTGTGGGGCAATATTAAATGGTGAGGATGTTCATAACTATGTCAGCATCCTCAGGGAGGTCCGTGCACTTTATGACATTCTGAGATCGGATAATGATATTCTCACATTACACTTTTGCACACAATCACTCACCGTTCCACCACCCCATGGCCAGTTGCTTAACCTGGTGTGTAGTCACAAGTAATGGGCAAGGAAGTAACCCCCTTGATCCCATACCTATGGGTATATCAAAAGGATCATGTACCTTGTGTATATAGATCCTTTCAAGGAAGCCTTGTCGGTCCTATTGCATCCATTGCATACTCAACATCATGTAGAATATAGATGGAGAAGCTAGGAGTCCCACAAGCTAACTATAGAATTTTTTTATGGTCTTGAAAAGGAATGTTCCTACATTATATTCCCATCATAGAGAATTGCTTTCCTAAGTGGGTTTCGGATAGAAGGTGTCCCTCCTCCTTAAGAAAAATGTCCAAATATGTGACTTAGAGGCAATCCCGTCAGAGTCACGTAAAGTCTTGAGAAGCCCCAAGAAAAATCAGGAGGAAGGACACCTAGTGGGAAAAAGAGCAAGGAAAGCATGACTTTATTACATAGAATGCCTTATGGGAATATTCTTGACAAGTCATTTGTATGAATCCCCCGTTTATGACATTAAGTTGACTGGGGGCATCAAACCCTATCCACTCCCTATCATTATGGGAACTAACTTTGGATGGATCATTGGTTGTTAATTTAGTGAATGTGTGAACATGGGATTGGGAATTTATGAATCCCAAAATAAGCCACTTTTGGTTTGGGCACAATTCCACACCTCAAGTATTCTCCGTGGTCCCTCTGGACACGTCAGGGTAATCGGCTGACTCACCTAAGTCTAGTATCCCCTCCATCATCTCCTCGAGCTTGCCTATCCTCTAGACTATGAATCACCCGAATAGGTATGGGTCCATCCCGTGGAGACCTCGTAGATAGAAATGGCTAAAGTCAAGAGAGGGATAGCTTAGATATTGCATGCACTCCAGAACCCTCCCAAAGCTGATCCCATGACTGAGCCAGCATCGGCTATAGGAGATTTGGAACAGAATGGAGCCACAGGTTATTGTAGGAACTCTTCCCGAGTTGTCTCAAGAGAACCAGGGCAAGTAGGCCAACCGGTCAGATAGGAGTTTCACCTACCCGTCAAAATGGTCAACGGGGAACCTATTCCAGGGTCCTTCCTCCCAGCATAGTGATTGAAGATGAAGAAGAGGAATTTGTAGTGCATGTCCAAATGGAACCTCCAGAAATGGAGAGAGAAAAGAAAGTTAGGGAGTAATTAGAAAAATTGGAAAATATGCTCTGAGCAGGGAAGAGTTCAGAAAGCCAAACAGTGGTTTTAGATGAAATGAGTTTCTTTTTAGGGGCAAGGATTCCCAAGAAATTCAAGTGGCAGACCAATAGGTTTGATGGGTCAAGAGACCCCAAAGCTCATCTCAAAGTCTTCCTTAGCATCACCAAGTCGTGGCAACTTGCAAATAACCAGATGGGACAAGCCTTCATGTTAACCCTATCGGGACTAGAACTAAGGTGGCTCACCCAGTTGGAGTCTTCCCAAACTCAGAATTGGACAACAGTGGTGAAAGCCTTCACCAAGTAGTACTCCTACAATACCGAGGTGGATGTAAGATGTTGGGAGCTTGAGACATTGAGACAGTAGCCTAGAGAAGAATTCACCCCCTTCTTGATGAGGTTTAGGGATAAGGCCGCAAGATGGCAGCAGCCTTCAGAAGCAGAGCAAGTGGAGGTGTTGAATGAGAACTCATCAAAGCCTTATTATGATGTCCTCTACTATCAACATTTTCAAACTTTTGATGCCCTAATAGCCATCGACACACGTATGGAAAACAGAACTCTAAGAGAAGCTCAGTATCAAGGATCCTCCCAAGATGCAAGGAAGAATACCCATATCGGACATGGAAAGCGTCCAGAAACTAATGTGGTGAGTGCAGTTCAGCAGTCAGTCTCACTTGCCACTTCTTCATAGCCATTTGTAATATAAGCAGATGCACCCTCCCAGAAAGCCCCTCGTCCAAGAAGGTAGTTTTCAGATTTGGGAATTCCCATGACAGCAATGTATGAGAAATTAAAGAAACAAGGATTGCTAACGATAGTGGCTCCAAGAGTGATCAGCTGATCAGCAGCCCTCCTCCAGCATGATATAGAGACTATGAATATTGTGCTTACCACACTCAGAAGGGGTATGACACTGAAAGATGCTTAGGTTTGGTACATATAATTCAGGACTTGGTAGACAACGGAACCATTGAGGTTAAGGTGAAGTAATCTCCTAATATCAACACCAATCCCCTCCCAAGTCATAGGAATTTCAAGATGATAGCAACGATGATGGATTGGTGAAATTGGGATCCTAAATTTTATGATCCAATCCACATTATTAGGGATGTCAAGAAGTATCAAGAAGAGAGGTATGTTGAATGGCAAGAGAAGTTCCAACTTGTGCAAAGGTTATCCCTTCCTCCAGAGTTGATGTGGCACATCCGTGAATTTGTTAGGGAAGATTGTCAAAATGATTACGACTCCATTTACATGTATCAATTAGATAAGAACTTTTGTCATCCCATGCTTTATGATCATGTGAACAATCTAGATGAAGAATCCACAGAGAGTGATCCTACACAACTCATTGTACCCCAAGCTCAGAGGAATCACATGAATGCTCGTGCTTACAGGAGAGCCATGAATCAAAGGACTAGGGCTTACAAGAAAGCCATTCATCCTTCTTCATCAACAAAGGAATCCACCACAGCATATCTTCAAACTCCACCATATCCCCAACCCCCACCATATCATCAACCTTCATCCCACCATCAAGAAGAAGGAATTTTCTCATCCTATCACCCCCAATCTTCATATCCTACCTTTCACATTACATCATCTTCATACCATCTTACTTTGTATCCCTCATCACCCTCATATCAATCCCATTCTCAAGGTTTTGTATATAACCCAAAAGGACGATGGATGGACGGGTACGAGTGGAAGGATATACTTGCACTATCAGACTCTCCAAAGATGACTTCATCGAAGGGATCAGTGAATGCTTTAGGAGAAGACCAGGATGGCGATCCCACTTCTCTAATTCAGCCCACCGTGCCTCAAGAGGATAACCCGGAGAATATTCAAGAAGTCATAGATGACCTCCTCAAGGCTGTAATAGCATTGTTAATGGGAGAGCAAATCAAAGAGTACACCTCCCTAACCCACATAGGGAGTGACACAGGATGATGAATCAGGTCTGATCCAACTTTGAACCAATAATGTCAAGTCTAATCCTATGGAAATCTTTCAGTATATACGCTCTGAATACTATGAGCATTTGGATACAGGAGAATTTAATTGTCAAGAGGAATCTGATGGAGAACCAAGTGAGGGGGAAATCAGTGAAGAAGAGGATAATGACAATGATGATGAGGACAAGAATGAAGATGAGAAGGATGGAGATGACCTTGATTCTCAAGAGGATGATGAGTATCCGAACTACGATGACTACCAAGGGCCTTGGTACAATGATAATGATGATGAGTCAGAATATTACTCACTAGATCCCCAAACATGTTTCTCAGTTTATGCTATTTGTGGTGATGACCTAATAGCTGATTCGACAGGTGGCATTCACCCTTCCCTCTGTAGAGGAGGAGATGATTCTACATCAGTTTTAGAAAATGATGAGGAATCTGGAGAGCTAACATAACTTTATATGGATTAATAGTACTCTATATTTGAGTTGGAAGAAAAGCTGTGTGAAATGTACTCTAACACATTGAGGATGCAAGAGAGAGTAGAAGAAATTGACACCATGTTGGGTGAAGTAACTATCAGTGATCATTACTACCGTGAGCTGCTGAATGATCTGGAGGATATAGGGCCAGATGACACATTCACAAAGGTAGTAGATGCTGCATTCCAACAGTTGTCTAATGTAGTAAAAAAGTTACGAGCTAGGGCTCTCAACATTTGTGGAGGACCTCGACTTCCCAACCCAAGTAGGGAGTGAGAATCAGAAGAAGAGGATGATGCCATGGTAGGGATAATCCCCATAACAAATAATGATGATGAAGATTATTATCCCACAAAGATTATTGTAAAGAAACCAGTCAAAGTGATGGAAACTAGAAGTGGAAGAGACTATAAGGGCAAGGGTCTAGTAGTGGAACAGTTAGGGACCAGCAAGGCTGGAACCACTAGCTTGAAAAGAGAACCTAAGAATCTAGTCCTAGCTTAACTTAAGAAGTCTAAGGCTAATATCTGAATTTGGGGACTAATGATGGCCTCCCCCACACACCGTGAAGTAGTTTTAAAGTCTCTCACCAATGTACATGTACTGATCGAGATAAATATAGCACATCTAGCACATATAGTAGGGGCAACCTATGCAGTACAATCCTTGATGTTCTCAGATTCAGAGCTCCCCAAAGGGGTCCAGCACAATCGAGCTTTCCACATCATGGTAGATTACTTTGATAAGGTGGTTCCTTAGGTTCTTGTGGACAATGGGTCCACTTTGAATGTGCTACCTTTGAGATCGGCGAAGAGTATTGGCATTAACCTGGAAGAATTGAGGCCAACTACCCAAACCATACGGGTGTATGACAATACCAAGAGGAAGATCCTTGGCATCCTGACCCTTGCCATAAAGATTGGCCCGATGAAGTTTGATATTGATTTCCAAGTCATTGATATACCGGCCGCTTTTAACATATTCTTGAGAAGGCCATGGTTGCATCATGCGAAGGCAGTGTCCTCTAGTCTCCATTAAAAATGAAGTTCATTCATGAAGGAAAGGTGATCACGGTAGCCGGAGATCCCGAGGTGATAAAATCCTTAGCCAATGAAAATGGACAAGAACAAGACCAAGAAGTTCAACTAAGTAGTTTTGAATTAGATACAACTTGTGTAGCCATTGCCAAGGAAGTTCCAAAGGAGGAAATCTTGGCTAACTATAAATCCATTTGGAGTTCACCAGTGAATCAGATGATGAAGAATATGTAATATTTTCCTAGCCTGGGACTAGGGAAATATCATCAAGGAGTTCCAAAGCAGCCTAGTTTGGTAGTGAACAAAGGAAAGAATGGTCTTAGGTGCACTCCTCCGACCACCAAGGGGCAGAAAGTGCTAAGGATGACTAGGAAGATCTTCATCTCTTAATACCCTACTCTCAATGGGTACTTTGTAAAAGAATGAGAGGATTTCTATTTATGTGGTAATGTGGAGCCATGGTTTGATGAAACCGCCACAAAGATGCAACCAGGATTTGAAGTATTTTTCTAAACGAGTTCGATTGGGTGACTCATAAAGTGAAACAACAGCAAATGCTTGTCAAAGAAAGTGATCAAGACAGTTGCATCATCGGGATAGCTGAAATTGCACTGATTGAAGATGGGTTCTCCTCTAACAACCCCACGACACTAATCCAATCAAAGGAATTTCCAAGTCCTCGAGTACTCCTGAATAGAGAATGAGAAAAGAAGATAGGGCTCACCTGGAGTCTACCACTTCTCATTGATTTGAAAAGCTACATTTGCTCTCTCCTACAAGAACCAAGAGCCCGAGAGCTACATGAGCACAAGCCTCATCCTTTTAGAGGAGGAAGTGCATATGTAGAGCAAAGAAGAGCATAAAGAATGATGGTTTGCATGTACTATGCCCGAATCAACTGCAACAGGAAGGTCCATGAAGGTGGTCAAAGAAATGACCAAGGCACTGGGATGGCATCCCTTAATAGGCTTCAAAAGATGGACTTTATAGAAAGAGGATTGGCCAGTCTCCACCAATCTTCACCCCTCAAAAAGTTTGAATTTTGAAAGCACGAGGTTGATTAGCTGGTATTTGTGAAGAAGCAAGCACCTATCCAGAAGAACCACTGCACCGCTGAAGAAATAGCAGCACTTTTTTCAGAAGGAGAAGAAGACCCTTTGCCACACCTCCTCATCCATCGAGCCACCGAACCACTACTGAATTAGACAAGCATTGGGGAAACCTTCAAGTTTGCTCATGTTACTGAGTCAACTAGCCTGAATACCCCCTGGCAAAAGCATCAAGCTAATTATCAAGTCTGTAGTCGAGCCTGTTGTTTATGATATTGTGTCGGCCTCCCCTTTTGAGGGGAGTCCAGAGCCCTTATATGTCGAGTCCGTTACTCCTTTCATGAATGAAATTTCTGATTCTGAGTATGACTTACCTCCTTTTTCTGATGATAATCTTAATAAATATCAATAAAACAATGCAAACCAAAGAAATCCGAACCCATCTGTGAGGATACCTAGGTTATTAACCTAGGAACCTACCAATGCCTTCGAGAGGTATATATTGGTACCACCCTAGATGATGAAGAAGCAGAACAGATGATTAGCCTTCTGAAGGATTTTATTGAAGTCTTTGCTTGGTCTTATGAGGATATGCCTGGTATAGACCCCAACATTATGCAACATCGATTGTCGGTCTACCCTGGAGCAAAACCGGTGAAGTAGAAGCTCCGAAGTTGTGAAGCAATGGAATGCAAGGTTTCTACAAGTAGTGAAGTACCCCCAATGGTACGAATGTGCGTAGACTTCCAAGATCTTAATAAGGTAAGCCCTCAAGATGACTTCCCATTACCTCACATTGATGTATTGGTGGACAACATGGTGGGGCATGCCTTGTTTCATTTATGGATGGATTCTCGGGATACAACCAAGTAAGCATGCACCCAAAGGATCGAGAGAAGACAGCCTTCACCACTCCATGGGGAACCTACTGTTACAAGGTGATGCCTTTTGGATTGAAGAATGCCAGGGCAACTTATCAAAGAGTAGCTATGGCCACATTACATGACATGATGAACAAAGATGTGGAAGTCTATGTGGATGACATGATAGTGAAGTCAAACGATCGGCAAGGGTATATTCTCGTTCTAAGGCAATTCTTTAAAAGAATCAAGAAGTATCAGCTAAAGTTGAATCCTCAAAAGTGTGTATTCGGGGTAATAACAGGAAAGTTGTTAGGTTTCTTGGTGAGTGAAAGAGGCATTAAAGTCGACCCTATCAAGATCAAGGCAATTCATAAAATGTCCACACCTCAGGCTAAGAAGCAAATACGAGGATTTTTGGGTCACATCTAGTATATCAGCAGATTCATAGCTCAATTGACTACAATCTGTGAACCAATTTTCAAGCTACTGAAGAAGGATCAGCCCACGGAATGGAATGACCAATGCCAACAAGCTTTTGACAAAATCAAAGGATACCTCATAAAGCCACCAGTATTGACACCGCCGATGGAAGGAGAACCACTTCTCTTGTACTTATCAATGGGAGAATATTCCATGGGCTCTTTGCTAGCACAGAATGAGACGAAAGAAGGGGTAGAGCGTGCCGTATACTACCTTAGTAAGAGGTTCTTGGAATATGAGACATGGTATACATCTTTGGAAAGAACTTGTGTTGCATTGATTTAGGCAACGAAAAGGTTATGACACTACATGGTTTCCTATCTAGTGCTCTTGATCTCAAGGATGGATCTCATCAAATACCTCCTCGAGAAACCCGCCCTAACAAGAAGGATGGCCCGTTGGTTGCTTTTTCTATCAGAGTTTGACATCACCTATGTTACTCAGAAATCTATCAAGGGATAGGCTATAGCTGATCATTTGGCTGCCCACCCCATAAAAGATGGAAGATCCTTGAATGATGCCTTTCCTGATGAAGAAATCATAGCAATAGAGGAAGAAGACACAACTAATGAATGGTAGTTATTCTTTGATGGAGTAGCCAATCAAAAGGGGTGTGGTGCAGGAATATTTCTTGTCACTCTTGATGGTCTTTAGTTGCCTTCATCATTCTGCCTCAATTTCCCCTATACCAATAATATTGCCGAATATGAATCTTGTGCTTTGGGGCTAGAAACTGCTTTGACTATTGAAGTAAAAAGGATTAAGGTTTACAGCGATTCATCCATCATCATCTGCCAGACATAGGGAAAGTGGAAAACTAGGGATGAAAATTTGAAGCCATATCAAGAAATTTGGAAGAGGTGGTTGAACACTTTGAGAAGATCTCATTCGAATACTTCCAGAGAGATAACAACAGGTTTCCTGATGCCCTTGCAACCTTAGCTTCCATGGTAGAATGCAACCCTATGGCTAGGGTTCGACCATTGTTGGTACAACGATGAAGCAGGCCCATTTATCAGAATTCGATGAACTCTCTCACTATGGATGGTCGGTCTTGGTTCACTCACATAGTGGATTTCATCAGGGAAAGGAAGTACCAGTTGAAGCAACTAACAGAGAAAATAAATTTCTGAGGAGATATGCCACCCAGTTTATTCTTCAAGAGGATTTGTTGTACAAGAGATTCTATGATGGAATACAGTTGTTGTGTGTAGATGAGGAGCAAGCCACAACCATCATGGAGGAAATTCATTAAGGTCTTTGTGGACCCCACATGAATGCCAAGATGTTATCTAAGAAGATCCTCAGGCTGGGATATTATTGGAACACAATGGAAGTAGATTGTGTAGACTTTGTCAAGAAGTGCCACAAGTGTCAGATATTTCCTAACATCATACATATCCCGCCAACTGTGTTGCATTCGCTCAGTTCACCTTGGCCATTCTCCACTTGGGGCATCGACATCATTGGGAAGATCAACCCCAAAGCATCCAATGGTCATAAGTTCATCTTGGTAGCTATTGATTATTTCACCAAGTGGGTAGAAATTCAGTCATATACGGTCCTCATATTTGCTAAGGTAGCCAAATTTATTCAAGAAAATATCATTTCTCGATATAGAGTACCTCAAGAATTGATATCAGATTAGGGATCCCATTTCTGGGGCAAGACCAACAAAATCTGCACAAAGCTTGGTAACAAAAGGCATCGCTCTTCCACTTATAAGCCACAAACTAATGGGGTAGTAGAAGTAGCCAACAAAAACATCAAATTCATCCTACAGAAAATTGCAGAAACACACAAGGATTGGACTAATAAGTTACCCTTTGCCTTGTGGGCATACTGGACTTCTGTACGATCCTCGACGGGGGCAACTCCTTTCTCTATAGTAATAGGGTTGAGGCGGTTCTACCCATGGAAATCCTGGTACCATCCCTAAGGGTGCTTCTTGATAGTTAACTACCTAAAGGAGAGAGCGTGAAGGCCAGACATGACGAGCTAAATTCTCTAGATGAAAGGCGTATGAAAGCCATGGATAATCTGAATAAATATCAACTGAGAATGGCTAGGGCCTTTAACAACAATGTGAAGCCCCACCACATAAAAGAGGGTGAACTTGTTCTTCGAGAACAAAGAGCCCTAATTCATGACCCAAAAGGAAAATTTAGGCCCAACTGGAGTGGCCCTTTCACTATCAAATAGATTTTACCAGGGAAAGCTGTGAAACTCATAGACCACAACGGCAAAGAAATATCCAGATTGGTCAACATGGATCAACTCAAGAAATATTATGTCTAAAAGGGTGAACAACCTGAACTATGTCAGACGTGATTCTTTTCGAGGGATACGTAGGCAACTTGATATGTGCAAGTGCGGTCTCAACCATCTCAAGGAAATAAATTGGTTCCTAAATTAATAATCAAGGTATCCTAAAAGATCATCATAGTTTGTGTCCCCCAAGAATCACCATTTGGCATGCAAGGCCATTAGGTATCTGTCGTTCACCTATTGGTCCGTTAATTCTTATCCAGGATTCTATCCCCTAAAAATTACCATTTAGCATGCAAGGCCATTAGGCATCTGTCATTCACCTATGGTCCATCAAACTCTTATCCAGGATTCTATCTCCTAAAAGAAAATCATCACCGGGCACTAGTTTAACAAGGCCAGTTTATTCCCCATCCTTGATTAGTAAAAAAAAAAAAAAGAGCTTGATGCAACAGTGGTAAAGGCTTGTTTGAGTCATTAGCTAATGAGTAATGCTTTGATAAATCATCATATCTCTTTTTTTTTGTGATGGTTTTAGGAAAAGTCATGAGCTTGTTAGATGAGACGTTGAGAAAATGGACCTTGGACATAAACATGAGGGCGCCAGGATTGTCGGAATCCACGAATGTGTCATTCTTGGTTGGATCAGGTGTGTGAAATTACATCACCAATTACTCTGGCAGGTGCCTCAACACTCGGATGTCAATATACATGTATTTCAATTTGGATTAGTAGAGATTTACCCAACTCTCGAAGAATTCAGAGTTTGTATGTTATCTTCACCCAAAGGCAGGTTATTCCAACCATCTTTAAAGAAAGATTATTCAGAGGAAATTCATGACTTCTTCGGATGGACAGAAGAGGAAAGAAGGAATTCGTCAGGTATGGGAAGATTGACATTCTGAAGGTGGCTGCGATCTTTGTCCAATATCTACCAATGGGAGGAATCTATCAACATAGATCACATGATGCTTATTTACTTTCAATGATAGCTTGCTATGTTCTTTGAACTCCTGGGCATGGTGCACTGCCCGTTCTGATTGAGGTGGTAAAATAGTTGAAGAAAAGATGTGACATTATCCCTACGGTTCTTGCAGAAACATTCAAGGGATTCGATAACATAAGCCAAGGCCATAGATTCGGACTAGATTATTATCAAGGAGTCCTGCTAATTTTTAGATTTGGCTCCTTGAGAAACTGAAGTTAACCAAGCCATTAAAAGGAGGCCCACTCGAAGCTCTTTGCTACCTAGATAAGAGGGTAGTTCCGGAATTCAAACTTATCATTGACTGGGAGAAGTACCTGCAAGAAAGGATTAGGCAAGATATTGCATCAAGATGCCTAGGGGGGCCACAAGAAGATTTTTTGATGAAGACCCCTAGCCACAATTACGTCACATAGATGGGATTGACTCACGCATCTTTGTACTTGCCTACGTACATCAGCCAACAATATTGGCTCGAGATGATGGACCTAGAAGAGTTAGTGAACTTTCACCCACCTTAGGAGTTCTCTCCCCACTTTACTAGTTACCTATCTTGTCTATGGTAGGAAAATTGTTCCCCTTTCCATGTAATTCACTTGGTAATAGAATAAGGAAGTATTTAGATTTTTTGTGTTATCCTGATTATTATAATTATGACATGAGTTGTGGAATTTATTATTCCTAAACATTGCAAACCACAAACAAAAACAAAATGAAAAGTTTCTCTATTTGTCAAAGATAGATTTCATTCATAAGATGCCAAAATAAAAGGGGGAGGGAGGGAAAAAGAAAAGGAAAAAATATACACATGTTTACACTTGCAGGAACTATAGGAACAAGTCCCTAAGAAGTAAAGACATCATTTGAACCATACTGTGAATCACCCCCATGGCTCTCCAAGGCAACAATCCTTCCATCCTAAGGAATATAAGAAAGGATCAAGAAGAAGAATAATGAAAGAAGAAGGGAAAAAAAAGGAGGAAAGTAGGAAATAGCTTGGCAACCATCACCTCGCACAAGCCATAATGCATCCTCCTAATCTCAGAATAGACTTCCGAAGACACCTAAGAAAGAACATATCAGCCAAAAGAGGTTGAAAGTCAATTGAAGGGTGATCAGATACTCACATAATCATAAGGAATGGGCAGCCCAAGGGAAGCATCTACATCTGTTCTCCACTCCAGAAGATGAGGGAGGATAGGATTGGTCACGTTGGGATAACACCAAGATGGGAAGCCACGGAAGGGGATATTGGCTTTTCTGAGAGCTCCCCCCACACTAGTAGAGGGTCCAGCTTGCAAAGGATCAACAACACTGACACGTGACTAAACAATAGAAGGATCTACACGTTGTGTTCTCCCTTAAAAGAACATCAGTCAAGACCAAAGCAAAAGGAAGTTGAAGTATAAAGGAAATACTTAAGAAAGGGCAACAGGCCGCTGGACCATCAGGACCAAGAGGGGTGCATACTGTCTCCTCCTCCAAGAAGGCCCTATGTCCCTATCTTGGTCAAGAAATGATTCATCCCATACTCCATCAGCCAAACTCTCAATCTCACCTGCAGGGATGATCTCCGGGCAATGCATGGTGGGTGGAGAAAGACAAGGAGAGAAGCATGTATCAGTATCAAACCACTGGGATATGACTCTCTCTCCCAAGTACTAGACATGGTCCCATATGCCTTGGAACAGGACCTGGTTCTCAGATAAGCATCTGGCCAAGATAACTTCGTCAGAGTTTAGAAATATGAGAGATTGGAATAGCCTCTAAGTGACCTACAAATCCAAGGAAAAGTAAGTATAGCACAGGACAAAAGGAATTTTAGTGTCAAATATGGCATACCTCAGTAAGACCGTTCAGAAGGGAACAAGCAGTGGTCCCCAGAGGATGGTGCTGGGCCCTAAGCACCTGATTGTCTCCCCACCTTATAGCTATGGGAAAGGAAAACACCTGAGGATTCCTCAGTCTTGGAGTTGTAATCTCCAAGTGCTCAAAACACCAAGGCTATTTTAAAAGATCAAAGTAAGGAAGTTCAATCCAAATGAATGAAAGGAAATAGGTACAAGAATGAATGCCCGTCAAGGCGTAGAAGCACAAAGGCATGATGGTGTTCTCGCAAACAGGAAGATGAAATGAGTGAGTACTTAGCCACCACCGCTCCATCTGGGCCCCTACCAATGTCGGATTGAATTTTTGGGTCTCTAAAAGAGCTAACGGGCATAGGCATGATGAATCAACCATCTCCTTCACTCTATGAGGAAGTATCATATACCATAACCGAACTATGTTCGGGTGGCCATATAGGGCCAAGGTTGGTGGTTCCCTCCCTTCATGCTAATGGAAATAAAGAATATATATGAAAGAAAAAACATAAAAAGAAAAGATAGTAAAAAAAGAGGGAAACAAAACAAAAATAAAAGATGAATGAAATGTAAAGACTTGCCTAAGAACCCAATGCCGAGTGGCAGATATGGTTCCGAGTGTTGTGGAGAGTCTATCCGGAATACCAATCAGCCCCGCCCTCATCCCTTTGAGAAGAATTACTACAACCCTCCAGCTAGATTTCTCCACAAGTCTTTCTCTTTCTTTTTTCAGCCATATTTTCCAAAATCACAAAAACCCCAAGAAGTTTTCCAATTTTCACAAAAGTCCACAAGGATGTCAAATTCTCCAAATGACTCCTTCCTCAAGAACTATGAAGATCTTCATGAGAAAGACAAAGAACTTCAAGGAAAACCTGAAGATCTTCAGAAAAATTTGAAGAAACCCAAAAAGATGCAAATCAGTTCAAATCTTCAGGAAGATTTCAAAAACCCGAACAAACTCACTCAAAAATTGTTCCCCACTCAAAAAAGTTAGAATGAGGAATAAATAAAGGAGCGGGGACCATTTTATGGGTAAAAATTTTTTTTTCCCAAAAAAAAAAAATTTAATACTTTTTTTTTAAGATTCCAAATCAAGGCTCAAAGTTCAGAGTTCAAAATCCAAGATTCTAAACCAAGAACCAAATTTCATGATGGCCCAATTCCATTGACCCCTGCCCTAGATGGCCCAATCTCATTAAACCAGCCCCAGGCGGCCCAACTTCATTTACCCGGCCCCAGATGGCCCAATCTCATTGACCTGCCCCCAGGTGGCCCAATCTCATTAATCCGGCCCTAGGTGGGCTAATTTCATTAACCCGGCCCCAGGTGGCCCAATTGCATTCACCCGGCCCTAGGTGGGCCAATCTCTTTGTATCTACTCCAAGTGACCCGATCTCATAGACCAAACTCCCTGAACTGGCACATGTGAAGCCCAGTTAAGGAAAATTCAAGAATCAAATGTTTTTGCCTGTTACAAGATTGGAAGAGAAACAAATTCCTCACTTGTAACCATCAGTCTTAGATAGTCTAGATTGGTTCCAAAAACCCAATTTGGAGATCAAATTCCCTAAACTGGCACAAGTAAAGCCCAACAAAGGAAAATTCAAAGCTCAAAGTACTAACATCTTTTATAGGATTAGAAGAGCAGCAAATTTCTTTCCTACAATCGGCAGCCTAGGTAAGTCCTAAAACTCTAAAGTAGTTGAGAGATATTATCTGTTGCATTGTTCAACTCCGTCATTAATGAGAAAAATGATGGCAATACATGCTCCAGGTGACAAAATGTGGTCGTTCTTTTCATTTCCCTTCGGCCATTGGCACAGGCCTCGGTCAAAGAGGGGCATTCTAGATACCCAATTTTGTCACCCTCCTCCGACTATCATGAAATGCAGATCTTATATGCAACTTCCAAATTTTGATCAACATAGATGATGATTGACTAAGAAAACCTAGAAACATTCCCCATTTATCTGAAAACCCTGGAAATCCCCACGCGGGAGAGAAGAGGGTCGAAATTTGACTTTTTATACATGAAGGAATCTGATCAAAATGACCATACAAATGGATAGTTCTCAAAAATAAAATTTTGACGATATATGGCACGTCAAAGTCGGATGGTCGGATCTCCCACAATCATCCCTAGAAAATTATATTTTCCCATACGTATGCCGCGCACATTGGTAAGCCTGCTAGAAACCTGGAAAAAATTCCCTAGTTACCCAAATACCCCAAATTCATCCCCTACCTGAAAACCCTAGAAACCCCAATGCAAAGAAGAGGGTCCAATTTTGACTTTTTATATATGAAGGAATCTAGTCAATGTGACTATACAGATGGATAGTACTCCGAAATACAATTTTGACGATATATGGCATGTCAAAATTGGACCATCGGATTTCCTGCAATCGTCGTCAAAAAATTCTGTGTTCACGCGTGCCCTGGGCACTGGTTAGCAGGCCAGCCTGCACACATGCTACGCGCGCTAGCCTACCAGCCAATAGCCCCACTCATAGCCCTACGTACATGCCCCCACCAGCCATACTCTCGTTCCCTCGCCAGTCCTGCTTGCGCGCCCTTACCAGCCCTACTCTTGCGCTAGCTAGCTGCTGCCAGTGCCCCGGCTGGCTGCTACTAGTCCCCTACCTGTTGCTACCTGTGCCCTTGCCTACATCATACTCATGCTGCCTACCCCACACGCCATGTGCCGCACATCCTTGTGCCTAGCCTGTGCCTAGCTATGCACCATGTGCCGCACACCCATACCACTGCACGCACACCTTTGTGCCTAGCTTATGCCCATCTATGGGCCATATACTGCACAACCATGCCACTGCCCGCACACCCTTGTGCCCAGCCTATACCCAGCTATGCACCATTGCCCGCACACCCTTGTAATTGTTCGAACACCCTGTGCACATTGCCTGCCCTCTTGTGTAGCCGTGCCGGCCATACTCTATGCACTTTAATCCAACCTTGTGTGCTGCACTCAGTGGCCAATATTTGCATTCCACTGGCCTGGTGGGTGAAGAAATTTCCTCTTCTCCCATTTTCACGTATGCACTACTCAGCTAGCGTACCCTACACCGCAACCTCCTATTAGTCCAAAAACCCACTTTTTACAAATCGGCTAAAAATTCTCTCTCCTCCCATTTGTCCAAAACCCCTTTTACCCATTCTCTCTCCTTGTTGCCCTAGAAATCCTATAAATACCCCTTCCTTTAGATTTAACACACCAAAATCACAACCCCACAACCACCCTTAAGAAGTGAAGATTTGCCCTCTCCTCCTCCCGTCCCCCTTTGATTTTCTTCAGGTCTTTGGAGCGATCTTCGTTAAGATCCAAAATTTTGTTCGGATCTTCGAAGTGTTCTTTAGGATTTTGAAGATCTTCAATCCCAATTTGTAGTTCAATCCATTTTTTCCAAAAATAGCATGTTTTTGAGTGTTCTTAATCTTCACCAAAGGTAGAAATCCCTCCCCCCTTGAGGTTCTTCGGGTCTACGAAGAGATCTTTGCCAAGATCTGGAGTTCTGCTTGGATCGTCAAAGTGTTCTTCGAGGCTTTAGTAATCTTCAATCCATTTTTAGGTCAGTCCAACTTTTTTCAAAAATAGCCATTCCCAGCTGAAGCTTTATCCGAGTGCCCTTGGAATTTTTTCAAAAATAGCCATTCCCAGTGGAAGCTTTGTCCGAGTGCCCTTAGAATCTTTTCAGAAATAGCAATTCCCAATGGAAGCTCTGTCCGAGTGCCCTTGGAATCTTTTCAGAAATAGCCATTCCCAGCTGAAGCTTTGCTGAAGTCCCACCTCATCCTTGCCCTCCCTTAGCCTATCCCCAGCGAAAGCTCTGTCAAAGTGCCACCTCATCCAAAGCCCAAAAATAGCCTTCCATAGCCAAAGCTCTATCTAAATCCAAATCTAGAAATAACCTTCCCTAGCCGAAGCTCTGTCCGAATCCAAATCTAAAAGTAACCGTTCCTAATCAAAACTCTGCCCGAATATCATCACAATCAAAATATCTCAAGAAAAGAAGTTGGAGGTCAAGACCATCTTCCCCTGAGCCAGGAGAATTGGAAAGACAGTCCGAGATGGTACTAATCAGGGGCCCACCCCTCTTGACCCAAAATAGGGGTTAAGTTCAGGTACAGCTTCTCAACCAAATTGTTATCATGTAAACTTTATATAGACCATGTTTTAGTGCACATAGTCGTTTAAATTCAGTCAATGTATATATGTGTGATAACTTAACCATGCATGTGGAATAGGAATAATTATGGAAAATGTTCATTCGTAAGCATCTAGTAGGAAGACCAGTTGAATCGGGCAGATTGGGTGCCGAATACCTTCCCAACTCTGTAACCTGACACTTACCCTAAATCTATAGACCAGACCAATTTTTGGGCCCTTTTCTCTGGAATTGGGCCCACCCTTGGGTCCTAGGCTCATAATCCTAGGTGGCGACTCCAAACCCTTTTGTATGATCCTGATCCCCGTACTGGACCATCATCAAACCCCCATCTAGAATGACAAACTTTACACTCTTGTGAAATAGGCCTCCACGTATCTCTGAGGAGCGATACGGCAGTGCGGGGCCAGCAAGCAAAGCAACACAACACAATAAAGTCTCAACTCCGGCCACTACCCTCACATTGGTATAGGGAAATCAAGGTGAAATGACGAAGGCAAGTAAAGGCCGTCAGTAGTGACAAGCAATATTCCCGTACCACACCCCTATTGATTAGGTACTCCATCAAAGAACAACTATCATTCATTAGTTGTGTCTTCTTTAATTGCTATGATTTCTTTATCTACAAAGTCATCATCCAGGGCTCTTCCATCTTCTGTGGGGTGGATAGCCAAATGATTGACTATAGCTCGCCCCTTGATAGGTTTTTGAGCAAAATAGGTGATGTCAAACTCTGATAACAATAACAACCAATAAGCCATCCTCCTTGTTAGAGCTGGTTTCTCAAAGAGGTACTTGATTGGTTCCATCCTTGATGTCAAACGTACCGGATAAGTTATCTTATAGTGTCATAGTCTTTTTGTTAATCAAATCAATGCAACACAAGTTCTTTCCAAAGGCATGTACCGTGTTTCATACTCCAATAAATTTTTTCTGAGGTAGTATATGGCATGCTCTACCCCCTTCTCTATCTCCTTTTTGTACTAGCAACGAGCCCATGGAATATTCTCCCACTGATAAGTACAATAGAAGTGGTTCTCTCTCCACCGGTGGTGTCAATACTGGTGGGTTCATGAGATATCCTTTTATCTTATTGAAAGCTTGTTGGCATTGGTCATTCCATTCGGTGGGCTGATCCTTCTTTAGTAGCTTGAAGATTGGTTCATAGATCGAAGTTAGTTGAGCTATGAACCTACTGATATACTGGATATGACCAGAAATCCTTATATTTGCTTCTCAGTGCGTGGTGTGGGCATTTCTTAGATTGCTTTGATCTTGATAGGGTCGACTTTTATGCCCCTATCACTTACCAAGAATCCCAACAACTTTTATGCCATTGCCCCGAATACACACTTTTGAGGATTCAACATCAATTGATAGTTCTTGATCCTTTCAAAGAATTGTCTTAGTGTGAGAATATGCCCTTACTGATCCCTTGACTTCACTATCATGTCATCCACATAGACTTCCACATCTTTGTTCATCATGTCATGCAATATGGCTATAGCTGCTCTTTGATAAGTTATCCTAGTATTCTTCAATCCCAAGGGCATTGCCTTGTAACAATAACTTCCCCATGGAGTGGTGAATGCTGTCTTTTCATGATCCACTGGGTGTATGCTCACTTGATTGTATCCCAAGAATCCATCTATGAATGATAACAAGGCATGCCCCACTATGTTGTCAACCAATACATCAATGTCAGGTAGTGGGAAGTCATCCTTAGGGCTCACCTTGTTAAGATATAGGACTACGCACATTCGTACCTTACCATCTTTCTTCAGCACTAGTACTATGTTGGCCAACCATTGGGGATACTTTACAACTTGTAGAAATCCTGCATCCCATTGCTTCATGACTTCTTTTCTAATCTTCTCACTCCATTTTGGATGCATTCTTCTAAGATCTATTTGACCGGATTTTCCCCAAGGTAGGTCGACAATCGATGTTGCACAATATTAGGGTCTATACTAGGCATATCCTCATAAGACCAGGCAAACACTTTGGCGAATTCCTTCAGAAGACTGATCACCTTCTCTGCTTCTTCATCATCTAGGGTAGTACTAAGTTTTACCTCTCGAGGGAATTAGTTGGTTCCCAAGTCAATAACCCTGGTTTCCTCACGAATGGGCTGGGATTTCGTTGGTTTGCATTATTTTATTAGATCATGATATTTATTAAGATCCTCATCAGGAAAAGGAGGCAAGTCATACTCGGAATCAAAAATTTCATTCATGAAATAAGGAGAAACAGACTTGACATACATGGACTCTAGACTTTCCTCACAAGGGAAGACAGACACGTAATCATAAACAGAAGACTCAACAATAGACTCAACTACAGACTCGACAACTGACTTAATGCTTTTGTCAGTGGTATTTAGGTTGGTTGACTTAGCAGCATGAGTAAACCTGAAGTTCTCTCCAATGCTTGTCCAGTTCAGAAGTGGGTCAATGGCTTGATGGATGAGCAGATATGGCAAAGGGCCTGTTTCTTCTTCCAAGAAAGTCATTGTTATTTCTTCAGTGGTGCTGACATTGTTCTCTTTGATAGATGCTTGCTTCTTCTCAAATACAAGTTGATTAACCTCATGCTCTCTAGCGCCAAACTTTCTGAGGGGTGAGGAGTGGTGGAGACTACTATCCTCTTTCTATAAAGTCCAATTTTTCAAGCCTATTGATAGAGGCTATTCCTGCTACTTGGTCACATTTCTGACCACCATCACGGACCTTTCTGTTGCAGTTGATTCGGGCGTAGTACATGCAGACCATCATTCTTTGTGCTCTTATATGCTTTGCATACATGCTCCTTCCTCTGAAGGGCCTAGGCTTGAGCTCATATAGCTCCTAAGCTTGTGGTTCTTGTAAAATTGAACAAATAAGGCTCTTCAGATTAGTGGGAAGCTATAAACTCCAGACGATTCTTATCTTCTTTTCTCATTCTCTCTTCAGGAGGACCCAGGGGCTTGGTGCTTCCTTTGACCGAATCAATGTTGTAGGGTTGCTAGAGGAAGACCCATTCTCAATTAATGCAATTTCTTCTATCCCAGTGATGTAGCTATCTTGATCACTTTCCTTAGTCTATTGTTGTTCTACCTCATGAGTTACCCAGTCAAACTCATCTTGAAAGAACACTTCGAATCCCAGTTACATCTTTGTAGCGGTTTCATCAAACCATGGCTCAACATTTCCACAAATGGGAAAATCTTCTCTTTCCCTTACAAAATACCCATTGAGAGTGAGATAGTAAGAGGAAGATATTTTCCTGGTCATTCTTAGTATCTTCTACCCCATATCGGAGTTGTTGCTTCTCGGTTCAGAGGTTTGAGGAGTGTACGCTAGACCATTTATTCCTTTGTTTACTGCCAAAATAGGTTGCTTTGGAACACCATGATAATATTTCCCTAGTCCCATTCTAGGAAAGTATTGCATATTTTTCATCATTTGATTCACCGGTGGGCTCCAGGCTGCTTCATAGTGAGCCGAGATTTTTTCTTCTGGTGTTTCCTTGGCAAGGGCTACGCAAGTTACTTCTATTTCAAAACCACTAAGTCAGACTTTATGGTCTTGTTCTTCTCCCTGTTCAATGTTGGCAAAAGTGTTAACCACTTCAGGATCCCCAGCTATTATAATCACTTTCCCTTCATGAATGAATTTCATCTTCTGATGGAGACTACAGGACACAGCCTTTGCATGATGTAACCATGGCCTTCCCAAGACCATGTTAAAAGATGCTGGTACGTCAATGACTTGGAAATCAATATCAAATTTCACTGGGCCAATCATTACGGTGGTGGCGAGGATTCTAAGGATTTCCCTTTTGGTGTTGTCATACGCCCGTATTGTCTAGTTTGATAGCCTCATTTCTTCCATATTAACACCAATACTTTTGGCCAACCTCAAGGGTAGAACATTCAAAGCAAATACATTGTCAATGAGGACCTAGGGAACAACCATGTCAGGGCATTCTATTATTATATGCAAATTCCTGTTGTGCTAGGCTCCTTTGGGGAGTTCAAAGTCTGAGAACATCAATGACTGCACAGCAAATGTTGCCCCTACTATTTGTACGAGATGTGTTGGATCTATCTCAATCGGCACTTGCACATTGGTGAGGGAGTTCAAGACTGCTTCATGGTGTGAAGGGGAGGCCATCAATAATCCCTAAATTGATATATTGGCCTAGGCCTTCTTGAGCTAAGAAAAAACTGGATTCTTTGGTTCTTTCTTCAAGCCACTTGTTCCAGCCTCATTGGTCCTTGATTGTTCTACTACCAGAGCCTTGCCCTTGTAGTATCTTCCACTTCGATTCTCCATTACACTAACAGGTTTCTTCACAATAATCTCTATGGGATAGCGATTCCCATCATCACTGTATGTTATGGCAATTATCCCTACCATAAGATCATCTTCTTCTTCAAATTCTCCTTCCCCACTTGGGGTGAGAAGTCGAGGTCCTCTGCAAATATCAAGATCCCTAGCTCACACTTTTTTTACTGCATTGAAAGGCATTTTACCCTTATATCCACCGTTTTTGCAAGTGTGTTATGTCCCCCTAATTTTTCAAGATTTTTCATTTTCTCAGTGTAGTAGTGTTCACTGATGACCACTTCACCTATCATTTGATCAATTTCATCAACTTCAAGTTTGATCTCAACCAAATGCCTATAGATGTTACTCATGTGTTCTGCTATAGGATTCACTTCTCCTTCAATGATGATTGCATATCCTTCACTAGCTTATGAATCTGATGCTGACTCATCCCCTTCCATATGGATTGTGAGTGCTGATTGGATAGCATCTATAGGTTCAATCATCGGGTCATCTTCGTCAATTGCATACAAAGAATATCCTCCAGGACCTCTGGGTGAATAATACCTAGATTCATCATCTTCATTATTATTCCAAGGTCCCTAATAATCACTGTCATTCCAGTCCTGGATCTCATCATCACTTTGGGAATCAGAGTCATCATCATCATCTTGATCCTCACTCTCATCCTCATCTTCATTGCCATCAGACTCATCATCTTTTGTTCACTCCCTATATGGATTAGGGAGGTGTGCTTTTTGATTTGTTCTCCTATTGCCAATACCGTTACTGCTCTGAGGAGGTCATCTGCGACTTCTTCAATTGTTTCCGAATTTTCCTCCAGAGATATAGTTGTCTAAATTAGAGAAGTGGGATCATCATCTTGACATTCTCCTAAGACATTCACTAAACCTGTTGATGAGGTTATCTTTTGAGAACCTGGCAATGTGAGCATATCCTTCCAATAGTACCCACCCATCCATCCTTCATTTGGGTTATCCACTAAAATTTGAGAATCGGATTGGTATGAGGGTGATGAGGTATATAAGGCGGGGTGACATGAAGGTGATGTGATATAAGAGATAGGGTATTGTGAGGAAGATAGGGGGTGATAAGATTATGGGGATCCTTCTCCTTGATGTTGTGGTGAAGGATGATGGTATGGTGGAGGTTGATGGTATGGTAGAGGTTGATAGTATGGTGGAGGTTGAAGGTCTAGTATGGAGGATTCTTTTGTTGACGATAAAGGAGGAATGGTGGATCCCTAATCTTCTTATTCTTCTTCTGATGACTCTTCTCTTTTGGGAGTCTTTATGACCTTGGCCTTTTGACTCATGACTTTCCTGTAGGCATGGGCATTCATGTGATTCTTCTGAGCTCTGGGTGTGATGAGTTGAGTGGGATCATTCTCTGTTGCTTCTTCTTCTAGGTTGTTCACATGACTAGAGTGAGGACCTCCAAAATCATAGAATATGGGATGACAAAAGTGTCTATCTGCATAGTACATGTAGAGGTTCCTTAAAAAAGAATCGCACTCCTTTCTACAAGCCTCCTTAACGAAGCTGATGATATGCCTTACTATCTCCAGAGGAAGGGGCAATCTTTGCATAAGTAGCAACTTCTCTTTCCACTCATTATGCCTCCTGATATTGTGCTTCTTGGAGTCTCTAATAAGAAGAGCTGGATCAGAGAATCGAGGATCCCAATCTTGCTAGTTATCTATCATTGACAGCATGTTGACGGTTTCATGATATGGGAGTGGATTGGTATTGATATTAGGAGGTTGCTTAACTTTGACTTCAATAGTCCTGTTGTCTACCAAATCTTGGATTACATGTAGAAGACCTATGCATCTTTCTGTGGTGTGCCTCTTCTGAGTGTGGTAAGAACAATATTTATAGTTCTTATACCAAGTTGGGGGAGGGTTGCTGATCACTCTGGGAGCTACTGTCCTTAGTAATCCTTGTTTCTTTAGCTTCTCATACACTGTTGAAACGGGCATTTCAAAATTAGTGAACTGTCTCCTTGGGTGAGGAGCCTTTTGAGTAGGAGCATCTGCTTGTATCACAAAAGGTTGTGAAGAGGTGATGGGTGATACCAACTATTGGACTGTGCCTACCACATTGGTTTCAGGACCCTTTCCTCATCCAACTCTGGTATTCTTTTCCACATCTTGAGAGGACCCTTGATATTGGGCATCCCTTAGGATTCTATTTTCCACACGTGTGCCTGTGGCTACCAACGCATCAAAAGTCTACAGATGTTGGTAGTAGAGAACATCATAATAAGGCTTAGAAACATTTTCAATCAGCATTTCTACTTGCTTTGCTTCAGAGGGTCGGTTTGCCATCATGGCGGCCATATCTCTAAACCTCATTAGGAAGGCGGTGAATCCTTCTTTGGGCTTCTATCTTAACGTCTCAAGTTCCCGACACTTCACATCCATTTTAGTGTTGTACGAGTATAGCTTGGTGAAGGCTTTCACCACTGTTGTCCAATTCTAGGTTTGGGCAGACTCCAACTGTGTTAGCCACCTTAGTGCATACCTTGATAGGGTTAACATGAAGGCTTGTCCCATTTGATTGTTAGCAAGCTACCATAACTTGGCAATGCTGAGGAAGACTTTAAGATGAGCCTTGGGGTCTCCTGACTCATCAAATCTGTCGATTTATCATTTGAACTTCTCAGGAATTCTTGCCCCAGAGAAGAAACTCATCTAATCAGAATCCACCACTTGACTTTTGGAACTCTTTCCCACTTGAATCATAATTTCCAACTTTTTCAATTACTCTCTGAGTTTTCTTTCTTTCTCCGTTTCTAGAGGTTCCATTCGGACATGCACTGCAAACTCCTCTTCCTCATTTTCAATCACTACCCTGGGCTGAGGGACCCGGGAATAGGTTCCTAGTTGACCATTCAGACGAGTAGATGAAACTCCTCATTGACCAGTTGACCTGACTTGCTTCGATTCTCATGAGTCAACTTAGGAAGAATTCCCACGATAACCTATAGCTCTGTTTTGTTCTAACTCTCCTGTAGTTGGTTCTGATTCAGTCCTAATATCAGTCCTGGGAGGGTTTTGGAGCATATGCAATATCTAGGCTAATCCACTCTTGACCTTGGACATTTCTATCTGCTAGGTCTCTACGGGGTGGACCCATGCTTTCTCAGGTGATTCAAGGTTGTGTGGATCCATGTGAACTGGGCTATAATCACTTGGTAGTAGACAGTCTTGGAGAGACATTGGAGGTGACACTAGACTTAAGCGAGTCAACTGGTTACCCTGACATTTCCAAATAGACCGCAGAGAATACCTGAGGTGTGGAATTGCGCCTAAACCAAAAGTGGCTTTATTTTAGGATTCTTGCATTCCCAACCCTTTGTTCATTCATCCATTTTATTGTCAACCAGTGATTTATCCAAAGCTAGTCCACTTGATGATAGGGAGTGGATAGGGGTTGATGCCCCTAGTCTACTCCATGCCATAAATGGGAGATACACATATATGGCTTGACCAGAATACTCCTATAAGACATTATCTACCAATAAAGTCATACTTTGCTTAATCTTATCCCACTAAGTGACCTTCCTCCTAGTTTCCTTGGGTCTTTTAGATAATTCAGCATTTTACGGGACTTCAACAGAAATCACCCTGGAGTCATGTATACCGAATCATCCATATCTCATTTCTGAGGAAAGACACCTTTTATCCGAAACCCACTTAGGAGAGCATTTCCTTATGACTAGAATGCATTATAGGAAGATTTCTTTTCAAGACCTCAAACAAATTCTACAGATCAGCTTGTGGCATTTCTAGCATTCTCCATCTATTTTCTACATGATGTGAGTATGTAGTAGATACAATAGGACCAACAAGGCTTCATTGATAGGATCTATATACGCAAGATACGTGATCCTTTTGATATACCCAGAGGTACGAGGTCAAGGGGGTGACTTCCTTGCCTATTACTCATGACAACACACGAGGTTAAGCAACTGGCCACGGGGTGGTGGAAACATGAGTGATTGTGTGAAAAAGTGTAATACTAGAATATCATTATTCGATCTCAGAATGTCATAAAGTGCACGGACCTCCCTGAGTGTGCTAGCACAATTACGAACATCCTCGCTATTTAACAATACCCCACTGACCTCCCATGAAGCGACTACCATTTGCTCTCAGAGCACTTTCCATGACATGCACTGACCTCCCTGAGGGTGCGGGCATGACAGGGAGTCCCTCGCTAAATGATTTCACTTCAAGCACGATGCATGATGAGCGAATACAATTACAAACATGGGGTTACCCAAACATGTTTTCAAACAGATGTGGTAAAAAATGTTCTTGCATTTAATGGTAGCATCTAGTGTTGAAAACTTGACATGTCCCCAGTGGAGTCGCCACTGTGAGGGTAGTGGCCGAAAAAAGACCTCTCTTCTCCTCTATGGGGAGAAAAAAGAGACTTTAGTACATTCGGCCCTCTCACCTCTCTTTCTCTTTCTTAGGGATGGGTGTGTTGTGTGTGCTCACCCAAGGGCCCCGCACTGCCATACCACCATCGGAGATATATGAAGGCCTATCTCGTAGGAGTGTAAAGGTCATCATTAAGACGGAAATTTAATGATGGTCCAATATGGGGGAATTGGGATCATGCAAAAGGGTTTGGAGTTGTCACCTAGGATTATGGGCCTAGGACCCAGAGGTAGGCCCGATTCCTATGAAAAGGGCCCAGAAGTTGGTATGGTCCAGAGATTTAGGGTACGTGTTAGGTTGTAGAATTGAGAAGGTGTTAGGCATCCAATCTACTCGGGTCAGCCGGTCTTCCTACTAGATGCTTGAGAATGAACAGTTTTCACAATTATTCTTATTCTGTATGCATGGCTAAGTTATCACACATATATACATTGACTAAATTTAAATAATTATGTACACTAAAACAAAGTCAATATAAAGTCTACATTATGCTAATTTGGTTGAAAAATTATACCTGAGCTTGGCCCTTGTTTTGGGGCAAGAGGGGTGGACCCCCTGATTAATGCTAGCACAAACTTTCTTGTGGGTTCTCCAGGCTCAGGGGAAGATGATCTTGACCTCCAACATCCTTTTTCAAGAGATTTTGATTGTCGTAATATTCAGACAGAGTTTCGGCTAGTGAAGGCTACTTCTAGGCTTAGGCTGAGGTGTTAATTTGGTAGAGCTTCCACTAGGGATGGGCTACTTCTGGATTCTGGCTGAGTTGGCACTCTGACAAAGCATCCGCCAGGGATAGGCTATAAGAGGGCTAGGTTGAGGTGGCACTTCAGTAGAGCTTCCGCTGGGGATAGTCTATAGGAGGGCTAGGTTGAGGTGGCACTCTGGCAGAGCTTCTGCTAGGGATAGGCTATAGGAGGGCTAGACGAAACTTAAATGATTAAGGAACTTTGAAGGCCCAAAGAACACTTCAAACACTTCGGATCATATAATGATTGCTTCAAAGACTTGAAGAACCTCAAAGGGGGGAGACTAAGGCAAAGTTTCCCCTACACAAAATGCTTACTCAAAAATAAGCAGATGATTAAAGAACTTCGAAGGCCCGAAGAAGAGTTTGAAGATCCGAAGATCTCTTCGAAGACTTGAAGAACCTCAAGGGGGGAGGTGAGGTGAGAGGGCAGAGCTTCTCTACAAGGGGTGCTCACTAGGAGGCTTGAGTGTGTAAAACCAAAGGGAGGGGTATTTATAGATTTTTTTGGACCAATGGGGGGGAAAGGGGAATTTCCTTGGCCAATGGGGTTAAAAAGTAATTTTTTTTTAAACAATGGGGTAACAAAGTGAATTTTTGGACCAATGGGGTGAAGGATAAATATGCATCTGTACGGTCTCCTTGGACCAGATTCTTTTGTATATGAAAATTCATAATTGGAACCTTCTTTTCTCTCGCACGGGATTTCTAGGAATTTTGGGTGAGTATAAAATGTTTTCGGGTTGGGTTACCTCAGTCAAATGTCATCTCTATTCATCAGAAGCTAGAGGTCATGTCCAAGATCCATAAGTCATTGTAACCGTGGGAGGGTGGAAAAATTGGGTGTCTACAGAAATACACGAGCAAGTGGGGTCATCTCGCCCCCTTTACAATGAGCTATCGTGAGCCAAAACCCGATGGTACTTTCCACTTTTGGTTTGAGACTTATCACAACAGTTAAATTAGGCCAGGTTAGGGCATGGGTGTAACATTCCACCCACCTAACAATAATTTCATCCTCAAAATTGAATGTACCTAGTAAATCAAATAACCCAGGATACTGCTTCTTCATCTCCTCTTCTTGCTCCCAAGAGGCTTCTTGTTCCCGGTGGTTTATCCACTTTACCTTGGTGAATGAGGCGGTAGAATTGCTGAGGATTTGGTCCTTCCGATCGACAATCTTCTCCAAAAACTTTGAATAGGAAAAATCCTCATCCAACTCATGTGGTACATATGTCAAAATATGCGTCAGGTCGGGTAAATACTTCCTCAGCATTGATACGTGGAAGACATTATGAGTGCCTTCTAATTTTGGTGGTAAGGCTATCTGGTATGCCACTAGTTCAATCCTCTCCAGTATATCATAAGGTCCTATATATCTAGGACTCAACTTTACCTTCTTGCCGAACCGCATTATCCCTTTGAACAGGGAGATCTGCAAGAATACCTCGTCTCCCACATCAAACTCCAGATGCTTTCTCCTGACATCTGCATAACTCTTTTGCCTGGACTGGGCTGCCTTGATCCTCTCTAATCACATTCACCTTCTCACTAGTGGCCTATATCAAGTCTGGATCTAGAATATGTCATTCACCAACTTCATCCCAATAGAGGGGAGTCCGGCATTTCTCACCATACTTTACTTCAAATGGAGACATTCCGATGGTGACCTGGTAGCTGTTGTTGTAGGAGAACTCAATAAGAGAGATCTACTCATCCCAACTATAACTCATATCCAAGGCACATGCTCAAAGTAGATCCTCCAAGGTCTGTATAGTCCTCTCCAACTGTCTATTGGCTTGTGGGTGGAATCCCGTGCTAAAATTCAGTTGTGTGCCCATAGCCTTCTGCACACATGTCTAGAACTTGGAAGTGAATCTAGGATCTCGATCGGAGATGATGCTAACAGGTATACCATGCAACCGTGTCAATTTACAGTTTGGCCAACTTGTCTATGGAGAAAGTGACCTTAATTGGAATGAAGTGAGCTACCTTGGTCAAGTGGTCCACAACTACCCAAATGGCATCCATACCCTTGCTGGTGTGAGGTAACCCTATGATGAAGCCCATAGTAATGTTCTCCCATTTCTACTCCGAAATAAGTAGTGACTGTAGTTGACCATGGGGTCTCTGTCTCTCTACCTTGACTTGTTGGCAAGTGATGCACCTTGACACTATGTGGCCACATTATTCTTTATTCCTTTCCACCAATAGGAAGCTTTTTTTTAGGTCCTTGTACATTTTGGTGCTGCCGGGGTGAATGGTGTATGGATAGTTGTGTGCCTTTCCAAAAATAGTATCTCTCAAGACACCATCACTAGGCACATGCAACCTTCCTTTGAACTTAAGAATTCCTCCTTTAGTTATGGAGAAATCTTGGTCCTTCTGGGTTCCTTCCATGTAGTCAGCTATAAATTTCTGCAACTTTGTACCAGTAACCTGAGCTACCGTAATTCTATCCATTAAGCTAGGCTGCACTACCAATACCGATAATGACAAGGTGACACCTTGCATTACTAGCTCCAAATTCAGTCTCCTAGCCCCTTCTAGGAGATGCTCATTGGTAGGCAATGATGCAAGAGTCAGTGATTGGGATTTTTGACTAAGTGCATCAGCTACCACATTGGCCTTTCCTGGGTGGTAGTGGATAGTATAGTCATAATCCTTCATCAATTCTAACCAACGGCTTTGTCTCATGTTGAGCTCCTTTTGGGTGAAGAAGCACTTGAGGCTCTTATGGTCACTGTATATCTTACTCTTCTCACCATATAAATAGTGCCTCCAAATTTTCAAGGCGAAAATCACCACTGCCAATTTCAAGTCATCATTGGGTTAGTTCTTCTCATAGTCCTTCAATTGCCGAGATGCATACGCAATGACCTTCCCATGCTACATCAACACACAGCCCAATCCCAGTTTGGAGGCATTAATATACACAACCATACCACCTATACCGGTTGGAGTAGTCAAGACCAGAGCTGATACCAACTTTTACCTTAGCTCCTTAAAGATCTTCTCATAAGCATCGAATCACTCAAATTTCACACCCTTTCATGTGAGTCGGGTCAACCTCTATACCCTTATCTGAGACAATGTGGCCTAGAAATGCCACCTATAAAATCCAGAACTCACATTTGCTAAACTTGGTATAGAGTTGCTTCTCTCTAAGACATTACAGTACTAATCTTAGGTGGATAGCATGTTCTTCTGTGATCTTGGAGTATACCAGGATGTCATTGATGAATACAATGACAAACTTATTTAAAACATCCTGGAATACCCAGTTCATCAAATTCATGAATGTAGCTAGTGCATTGGTCAACCAAATGACATCACTAAAAATTCGTAATGTCCATACTGAGATCTGAAAGTTGTTTTACTAATGTCACTATCCTTGATTCTGAGCTGGTGGTAGCCGATTTAAGGTCAATCTTGGAGAATACCTTAGCACCTTGTAGTTGATCGAACATGTCATCAATCCTTGGTAAAGGATATCGGTTCTTGATAGTTAGCTGGTTAAGCTCCCGGTAATCAATGCATAACCTTATACTTTTGTCCTTCTTCTTGGTGAATAGTACTGGTGCTCCCTATGGAGACACACTAGGTCTAATGAATCCCTTCTTCAGAAGGTCCTAAAGTTGCACCCATAATTCCTTCAGTTCTGTGGGGGCCATGCGGTAAAGGGCTTTTGACGCTAGTGCCGAGCTGGGGAATAAATCTATACCAAACTCTATCTCTCGATTTGGGGGCAATCCTATCAAGTCATCCGAAATACATCAGGAAATTCCCTTACCACATCCATTTTGGTCAATGGTCTAACCTCTATCTAAGTATCCATCACCAATGCTATGTAGCCTTGACATCCTTGGTCTAGTAGCTTCTTCTTTCGAAGGGCCAACACAATAATCCTCTTGTATTTTTTTGGCTTATCCCCTACAAAGTTAAATTTTCCCTCATCATAGGGTCTAAAAATTATCACCTTCTTTGCACATAGCACACTGGCTCTGTAAGCGGATAACCAGTCCATCCCTAAAATTACATCAAAGTCAGTCATGTTCAATCAAGTGTGAATTCAAGTCATGTCCATTTATGGTCACCAGATGTGGTTTATACACATAATTCAAACACACTTCCTATGGGTATACTCACTACCAAGCACTGGGTAAAGCTCTTGGGTGGAATTCCCATCTTCCCCGCAAATGTTGGTGATACAAATGAATGGGATGCTCCTGAGTCAAATAACATATGTGCAGGTAATAACGATATTAATAAGGTACCTATCACCACACCTGGTGTAGCTTCTGCATCCTTAGCTGTCATAGTAAACATCCTTCCCTATGGTCTCTAGACCTGTGGTGGCTATGCTAGCCTATTGGCTGTATGTGTCTGCTAGGGCCTAGGTGGTAGGGTGTAAGGTGCATCACCCAGCTGACAGTGGGGGCATGTCCTGGCTAAGTGACCTCACTAGTCACAATGAAAACATCGGAGGTTTGAGCCCACAAACTGAGATACACACTAGAGTAGGAGGACTGTGAGGCTTGGCTTGCTTCTGGCCTTCTAAACTATACTGGAGTTGGGTTGATATAAGGGCCTTTGGAAAGCTTGCTAGCCCCCCTAAAATTAGTGGACCCCATGGGCCTCTTCCCCATTCCTTGTTGTGCTGTGAAGTTGTCTCTGTGCCAGTCCTCAATAGATTTGGCCACTTGGACCACTTTAGCATACATTTGCAACTTCAACCCAACCATTGTGGAATTGATATTTGGCATCAATCCCTTAATAAAATTTTTGGCTGTGGCCCTGTCATTTTGGATATGCTCAGGAGCAAAGTAATACAGCTCTTCATACCTCTGTTGATATTCAAGCACTGAATGAGACCCTTGTGAACTCACTCTCTCTTCTATCCTAGAAGCTCTTGGGAAAGTAATTCCCAAAGAAATCTCCTTAAAATCTTCCCACGTTGGGTTTAGGTTGGTTGCCCTCATGATGGGTTCAGTGGCCTTCCACCAAGCATCTGCTTCGTTCTAAAGTTGATAGCCTGCACACAATATCTTTTGTTTGTTTGTGCAACCCCTCTAGTTGTAAACTGCAACCCATCTAGTTGCAAACTTTCTCCATACCGCCTACCCATCTTAATGGTAGTAATCGATTATGACTCACATTAGAGAAGTATGAGGGCCTAAGCCTTTGAAACTTCTCCATCATCTTGGTTAGGTCAGTCCACCCGTCAACATGCACTTGGGCTTGGGCTTGTACTTGCCCTTATACTTGTCCTTGCACCCCCATTGGATGTTTGAGGGGTGGCCAAGCCAGCAGGCACCAGGGCTGGTGCCGGTGGAGTAGGGAGTGTGGGTAGTGCATGTCGGGCCTCCATAACTGACTGGATCCTAGTATCAATCCCAGCCATGAATTGGGCTTGCCTCTATTCCACTTCATGCATCATGTTGCCCATTATATTGGAAAAATCTTGGGCTATAAGAATGGGTGGGGCCAGTGGCACAATGTGTGGTCTACCTCCATTCCACATAGGGGAAGCGGGAGGTGACGCACGAGAATGAGATTGGGTGTTCCTGTGCGACATGATTCCTATTGAGGAATCTTAGTTAGTCACACACACATGTGCAAGTAAGCATGTTAGGGTTTACATGCATAATGGGTCCCACTCAAGGAGAATATTAGGGTTGGAACATGCATAGGGGTCCCACATGATACTGCAATTCAACAAATGCTTAAATAGAACCCAATCTTAATAAAATAGGGAAAGAAAATAAAAATAAAAATCTTCCCTTTTTGTTCACCAGAAACAGGGGTACATGTCACCAGAAATATGGTTGGTTCACCGAAAATATCAATCATATTTTCGGTGAATAAAACAGGGGGCAAAAGTTAGAAAAATTATTCACCAAGAATAGTCACTGGATTCAGCCCAGGTGTTTCTGATGAGCCAAAATACGCTATAAATAGGCTCGGGTTGCCTCTCTTTCTAACAAAACCCTATTTTCTAAGAGAGGAAACGACCAAGAGAGCTTACCTTAGCCATTCCCCACCTTTTGCACATGATTTCGCGATCAATTGTCACCGTCTATGTGTTCAAGGTGAGTTCTTCTTTCTTAGCCTAACTTTTAAGGTTTTTGGCTGTGATTTCTTCCTCTAACCTAGGTTTTAATCTTCCAAAACCATAGGTAATCTTCCTTTGCACCTATGTCTGGACGTCGTGCCCTTCCCCATCATGCCACTGCTTAACAGCGGGCTCTTCCTACAGAGGAGTAGTATGACCACCAATTGTTCCAGTCTGTGGCTGAACAAGATCATTGGGAGAGCTTTGAGTACCAGAATGTTGATCCCGGCAAGTATGTGCATGTTTGGGACTTCCAACAGTTCTACATCTGTCAACGTTACGATGCCATAGGGTGGTACTTGTAGACAACCAATTTTTTCACCCTCTTTGGCTATGATGAAATATGGATATTGGGCATGACTTCCGACTTCCAATCAACAAAGATGATGATTGACTAAGAAAACCCAAATGAACCAAAATTCCCCACCTACCTAAAAACCCCACGCGGGAGAAAAGAGGGTCTAAATTTAACTTTTTATATACAAAGGAATCCAGTCAAGATGACATATAGATGGATAGTACTCAAAAATACGATTCTGACGATATATGGTATGTCAAAATCGGACCATCGGATCTCCCGCAATCATCCTCAAAAAATCATATTTTCCCATGCGCATGGCGTGCGCATTGGCCATCTTGCTGGAAACCCCAAAATTCCCCGCCTACCCAAATACACCAAAATTCCCCACCTACCTGAAAACCCCACACGGAAGAAATGAGGGTCCGTCCAAATTTGACTCTTAATATGCGAAGGAATCCAATCATGATGACCATATGGATGGATAGTACTCAGAAATACAATTCTGACGATATATAGTACATCAAAATTGGACCATCGGATCTCCTGTAATCGCCCTTAAAAAATCAAATTTCCAGCATGCATGCCACGCACGCCTCTGCTACACACTATGCAACATGGCCTGCACACCCATTCGTTGTGGCCTGCACACCCATGCGTTGTGGCCTGCACACCCATGCGCTATGGCCTACAAACTGCACACACCTCCGTAGCACACCACATGCGCCCCACTGCACACCGTGCACGCCCCTGTTGCACACTGCGTGTGCCCCTGTCGCACATCCCGTGCACCCTCACTGCACATTGCGCACACCCCCGCTGCACACCGTGCACCATGGCCTGCACACCCATGCACTGCTGCCTGCACACCCGTGCGCTGCGGCCTGCACCCCCATGCGCTGCGGCCTGCACACCTATGCACATTGCCTGCCAGCCCTATGCATCCGTGCCTATCATGCCCTATGCACCCCTTTTCAGCCTTGTGTTCCATCGTCAATGGCAGGAATTTATGTTCCACTAGCCTGATGGGTGAAGAGATTTTCTCTTCACCCGCTTGTGCATTTTATGTTACCCCGCTAGCATACCCTACACCGCAACCTCCCATTGGCCCAGAAAAGGAATCTTTTTACCTTATTGGCCCAAAAAAGTTACCTTTTCCCCCATTGGTTTAAGAAATTCTCTCTCCTCCCATTAGTCCAAAAAACCATTTTTTGCCCCCATTGGTGAAGAAATTCTCTCTCCTCCTAATTGGTCCGAAAATCCTATAAATATCCCCCTTTTGCATTTGACACACCAACATCACAACCCCACAACCCTTAGAGAGAGAAGCTCTACCCTCTCTCATCCTCCCCTCTCCCTTTGAGTTTCTTCGATTCTTTGGAGCGATCTTCGTCAAGATCCGCAATCTTGTTCGGTTCTTCAAAGTGCTCTTTGGGACTTTGAAGATCATCAATCCAAGTTTTTAGTTCAATCCATTTTTCACCAAAAATAATATGTGTTTAGCCTCCCTCCTTTAAGTGTTCTTGGTTTTTACCAGAAGTAGAAATCCCTCTCCCCTTGAGGTTCTTTAGGTCTACGAGGAGATCTTTGTCAAGATCCGGAGTTCTGTTCGGATCTTCAAAGTGTTCTTCGGGGCTTTAGGGATCTTCAATCCAATTTTAGGTCAATCCATTTCTTTTAAAAAATAGTCATTCCTAGTGGAAGCTCTGCCCAAGTACCCTTGGAATCTTTTTAGAAATAGCCATTCCCAGCAGAAGCTCTACTGGAGTGCCACTTTAGTCTAACCCTCCTATAACCTATCCCCAGCGGAAGCTCTGTCGGAGTGCCACCTCATTCTTAGCCTAAAAATAGCCTTCTCTGGCCGAAGCCCTATTCGAATCCAAATCCAGAAATAGCCTACCCTAGCCGAAGCTCTGTCCGAATCCAAATCCGAAAGTAACCATTCCTAGGGGGAACTCTGTCCGAATATCATCACAGTTAACATCTCTCAATAAAGGAAGTTGGAGGTCAAGGCCATCTTCCCCTAAGCCAGGAAGATCTGAAAGACTGTCCGAGCTGGTACTAATCAGGGGCCCACCCCTCTTGACCTAAATAGGGGTTAAGTTCAGGTACAGTTGGTTAACCGAATTGTCATCATGTAGACTTTATATTGACTTTGTTTTAAGTGTATAAAGGTATTTAAATTCAATTGTATATATGAGTGACAACTTAGAGAGGCATGTGGAATAGGAATAATCGTGGAAAATGTTCGTTCTTAAGCATCTAGTAGGAAGACCAATCAAATCAGGTAGAATGGGTGCCTAGCACCTTCCCAATTCTACAATGTGACACTTACCCTAAATCTCTGGACCAAACCAATTATTGGGCCCTTTTCTTAGGAATCGGGCCCACCCTAGGGTCCTAGGCCCATAACTTTAGGTTGCGACTCCAAACCCCCATTTGCAAGATCTCGATCCCCATATTAGACCATCATCAAACCCCCGTCTCAAATGATGAATTTTACACTCTTGCAAAATAGGCCTCCACGTATCTCCGAGCGGCGATATGGTGATGTGAGGCCCACAGGGTAAGCACACATGACACACCCCTCCCTCATGAAAGAGAAAGAGAGGAGAGAGGATGGAATCAATGCAAGCCTTTTCCCTCCCCATAGGGGAGGAACGCATAAGCATCTCTGGCCGCTACCATCACAGTGGCAACTCCACTTGAGATAAATGCTAAGCTTCCAACACTAGATGCTACCATTAAATGCAAGAACATTTTCTACTACATTTGTTTGAAAACATGTTTGGCTAAACCCCATGTTTGTGATTGTATTTGCTAACAGCATCATGCATCATGCTCGAAGTGAAATCATTTGGTGAGGGACTCTCTGTCATCCCTGCACCCTCGGGGAGGTCAGTGCATGTCTTGGAGAGTACTCTAAGAGCGAATGGTAGCCGCTTCCTGGATAAGGGTGTGGGGTATTGTTAAATGGAGAAGATGTTTGTAATTGTGCCAGCACCCTCGGGGAGGTCCGTGAACTTTATTGTATTCTGAGATCGAATAATGATATTCTTGCATTACACTTTTGTACACAATCACTCATGGTTCCACCACCCCGTGGCCAGTTGCTTAACCTCTTGTGTAGTCACGAGTAATAGGCAAGGAAGTCTTATCAGTCCTATTGCATCCACTGCATACTCGCATCATATAGGAAATAGATGGAGAACGTTAGGAATGCCACAAGATAATCTGTAGAATTTGTTTGCAGTCTTGAAAAGAAATTTTCCTATAATATATTCTAGTTGTATAGAAATGCTCTCCTAAGTGGGTTTCAGATAAAAGGTGTCCTTCCTCTTAGAAATGAAATATGGATGATTTGGCATACGCAATCTGGAATGACTTTTGTCGAAGTCCCGTAAAATGCCGAATTATCTAAAAGACCCAAGGAAACTAAGAGGAAGGTCACCTAGTGGGATAAGAGAAAGGAAAGCATGACTTTATTGGCAGAGAATGTATTAATAGGGGTATTTCGGTCAAGCCATTTAAGTATATCTCCCACTTATGATCGTAAGTGGACTAGGGGCATCAAACCCTATCCACTCCCTATCATGAAGGTGGACTAACTTTCGATGAATTATTTGTTAATCTAGTGAGTGTGTTAATAAGGGGTTGGGAATTCAAGGATCCTAAAATAAGCCACTTGGGATTCAGGCACAATTCCACACCATAAGTATTCTCTGCGGTCCATTTGGATAAGTCAAGGTAATTGGTTGACTCGCCTAAGTCCAGTGTCACCTCCATCGTCTCTTCGCGATTGTCTACTACCAAGTGATCACAGCCCAGTTAGTATGTATCTGCACAACTCTGAGTTAACAGAACAAGCATGGGTCCATCCCGTGGAGACCTTGTAGATAGAGATTTCTGAAGTCAAGAGAAGGATAGTTAAGATATTGCATGCACTTTAGAACCCTCCCAGAGCTGATCCCTGGACTGAGCCATCACCGGCTACGGGAGATTTGGAATAGAATGGAGTCACAGGTCATCGTGGGAACTCTTCCTGAGTTGACTCAGGAGAACCAGAGCAAGTTAGGCCAATCAGTTAGAGAGGAGTTTCACCTACCCGTCAAAATGGTCAATGGGGAACTTATTCTAGAGTCCCTCCTCCCAAGGTAGTGATTGAAAATGAGGAAGAGGAATTTATGGTGCAAATCAAAATGGAACCTCCAGAAACGGAGAGAGAAAGAAAAGTTAGGGAGCAATTGGAAAAATTGGAAAATATGCTTCGAGAAGGGAAAAGTTCGGAAAGCCAAATAGTGGATTCAGATGAAATGAGTTTCTTTTTTGAGGCAAGGATTCTCGAGAAATTCAAGTGGCAGATGAACAGGTTTGATGGGTCAGGAGACCCAAGGCTCATCTTAAGGTCTTCCTTAGCACCACCAAGTCATGGCAACTTACAGATAACCAGATGGGGCAAGCCTTCATGTTAACCCTATTGGGACCACCATTAAGGAGGCTCACACAATTGAAGTCATCCCAAACTTAGAATTGAACAACAATGGTGAAAACCTTCACTAAACAGTACTCATACAACACTAAAGTAGATGTGAAACATCAGGAGCTTGAGACGTTAAGACAACAACTTAGGGAAGGATTCACCGCCTTCTTGATGAGGTTTAGGGACAAGGCCTCCAAAATGGCAGACCGGCCTTCAGAAGCGGAGCAAGTGGAGATGTTGGTTCAGAACTTATCAAAGTCTTATTATGATGTCCTCTACTGCCAACATCTATAGACTTTTGATGCCCTAATAGCCACCGGTACACTTGTGGAAAATATAATCCTAAGGGAAGCTCAGTATCAAGGATCCTCCAAAGATGTAGGGAAGAACACCAGAGTCGGACGTGGAAAGGGTCCGAAAAACTAATGTGGTAGGCGCATTTTAGTAGTCAACCTCACCTGTCACCTCTTCACAGCCATTTGTGATACAAGCAGATGCACCCTCCCAGAAAGCTCCTCACCCAAGGAGACAATTCACTGATTTGGAAATGCCCATAATAGCAGTATATGAAAAGCTAAAGAAACAAGGATTGCTCAAGACAATAGCTCCAAGGGTAGTCAGCAACCCTCCCCCAGCTTGGTATAGGGATCATGAATATTTTGCTTACCACACTCAGAAGGGGCACAACATTGAAAGATGCTTCAGTTTGCAACATGTAATTCAGGACTTGGTAAACAACGGAACCATTGAGGTTAAGGTGAAGCAACCTCCCAATGTCAAAACCAATCCACTCCCCGATCATGTGAACAATCTAGATGACGAAGCCACTAAGAGTGATCCCACTCAACTCATTGTACCCCAAGCTCGAAGGAATCACATGAATTCCCACGCTTACAGGAGACTTATGAGTCAAAGGGCTAGAGTCATAAGAACTCCCGAAAGAAGAAAGTCATCAGAAGAAGAATCAAAAGATCGGTCTCCCACCATTCATCCTTCCTCATCAACAGAAGAATCCACTGTACCGTATTACCAACTTCCACCATATCATCAACCTCCACCATATCACCAACCTCTACCATACCTCCAACCTTCAACATATTACCAACCCCCACCATATCATCAACCTTGACCCCACCATCAAGGGATTTCCTCATCTTATCACCTCCAATCTTCATATCCTACCTCCCACATCACATCATCTTCATACCATCCCGCTTCATATCCCTCTTCACTCTCATACCAATCCATTCTCAAGGTTCGGTGTATAACCCAAAGGAAGGATGGACGGATGGGTACAATTAGAAGGATATGCTTGCACTACTAGACTCCCCAAAGATGACCTCATCCAGTTAATGCTTTAGAAGAAGGTCAAGAGAGTGATCCCACTTCTCTAATTCAGCCCACTATATCTTCAGAGGACAATCCAGAGATAACTGAAGAGATTACAGATGATCATTTCAGAGTAGTAACCCCATTGGCCATAAGGGAGCATATTAAAATTCATATAGGGAGTGACACAGAGGATGATGAATTAGATAAAGAATCAAGTAAGGGGGAAATCAATGAAGAGGATGATGATAACTACAATAAGGACGAGAGTGAGAATGAGACTGATGGAGATGACCTTAATTCTCAAGATGGTGATGATTACCCGAATTAAGATGACTACCAGGGGCCTTGGCACAATGATGTGGATGATGAGTTAGAATATTACTCACTAGATCACCAAACAAGTCAAGTTTCTCAGTTTATGCTATCGGTGGTAATGACCTAATAGCTAATCCGATAGGTGGCATTCAGTCTTCCCTCTACATGGGAGGAGATGATTCTATATTAGATTTAGAAAATGATGAGGAATCTAGATAGCTGACATAAGTTTATATGGATGAACGAGAATCCATATTAGAGATGGAAGAAAAGCTATGTGAAGTGTACTCAAACACATTAAGGATGCAGGAAAGAGTATAAGAAATTGATAACATGTTGGGTGAAGTAACTATCGGCGATCATTACTACCATGAGCAGCTGAATGATCTAGAGGAAATAGGGCCAGACGACACATTCACAAGGGCAGTAGATGCCCCATTCCAATAGCTTTCTCATGCAGTCAAGAAGTTGCAAGCTAGGGCTCTTGAAATTTGTAGAGGACCTCAACTTCCCACTCCAAGTTGAGAAGGAGAATCTGAAGAAGATGATTGGATGGTAGGAATAATCACCATAACAAACAGTGATAAAGAGGACCGTTATACCACATAAATTATTGTGAAAAAACTGGTCAATGTGATGGAGACCTGAAGTGGATGGGATTATAAGGGCAAGGCCCTAGCTATGGACCAGTCAAGGACCAGTGAGGCTGGAACCAGTAGCTTGATAAGAGAACTTGAGAATCTGGTCCTAGCTCAACTCAAGAAGTCCTAGGCTAATATCTCAATTTGGGGACTATTGATCCCCCCCACACATCGTGAAGCAGTTTTAAAGTCCCTCACTAATGTATAGGTGCTGATCGAGATAAGTCTAGCACATCTCACACATTTAGTAGGGGCAACATATGCGGTACAATCGTAGATGTTCTCAGATTCAGAGCTTCCCAAAGGAGTCCAGTATAATTGAGCTCTCCACATCATGGTAGAATGTCTTAACAAGATGGTTCCCTAGGTTTTTATTGACAACGGGTCCGCTTTGAATGTGCTACCCTTGAGATCAACAAAGAGTATTGGCATCAACTTGGAAGAAATGAGGTAGACTACCCAAATTATACAAGCATATGACAATACCGAGAGGAAAATCCTTGGCATCCTTACCCTTTCCTTAAAGATTGGCCCAGTGAAGCTTGATATTGATTTCCAAGTCATTTATATACCGGTAGCTTTTAACATGCTCTTGGGAAGGCCTTGGTAGCATCATACAAAGGCAGTGTCCTCTAGTATCCATCAAAAAATGAAGTTCATTCATAAAGGAAAGGTGATCATAGTAGGCAGAGATCCCGAGGTGGTTAACACCTTAGCCAATATTGAAAATGGGAAAGAACAAGACCAGGAAGTTCAACTAAATGATTTTGAATTAGATACAACTTATGCAGCCATTGCTAAGGAAGTCCAAAGGGAGAAAATCTTGGCTAACTATGAGGCCGTTTGGAGTCCACCAGTGAATCAGATGGTGAAGAATATGTAATATTTTCACGGCATGGGGCTAGGGAAATATCACCAAGGAGGTCCAAAGCAGCCTAGTTTGGAAGTAAACAAAGGAAGGAGTGGTCTCAGCTACACACCTCAAATCACCAAGGGTCAAAAAATGTTGAGGATGACTAAGAAGATCTTAGTCTTTTACTACCCTACTCTAATGGGTATTTTATAAAAGAAAGAGAGGATTTTCCTTTCTGTGGAAACGTGGAGCAATGGTTAGATGAAACCGCCGTAAACATACAACTAGGATTTGAAGTATTTTTCCATGACGAGCTCGACTGGGTGACTTATGAAGTGGAACAACGACAAATGCTAGTCAAAGAAAGTGATCAAGACAGTTGCATCACCGGGATAGCAAAAATTGCATTGATTGAAAATGGGTCTTCCTCTTGTAACCCTACAACATTGGTCTGATCAAAGGAGGCACTAAGTCCTCTTCTCCTCATGAAAAGTGAATGGGAAAAGAAGATAAGGCTCATCTGGAGTCTACTACTTCCCATTGATTTGAAAAGCTACATTTGCTTCCTCCTACAAGAACCAAGAGCCCGAGAGGGACATGAGCTTAAGCCTCATCCTTTTAGAGGAAGAAGTGCATATGCAAAGCAAAGAAGAGCACAAAAAATGATTGTTTGCATGTACTGTGCCTGAATCAATTACAACGGAAAGGTCTATGAAGGTGGTAAAGATGTGACCGAGGCACCAGGATGGCATCCCTCAACAGGATTGAAAAGATGGACTTTATAGAAAGAGGATTGAGCAGTCTCCACCAATTCTCATCTCTCAGAAAGTTCAGCTTCTGAGTGCATGAGGTTGATCAGCTGGTATTTGTGAAGAAGCAGGCACCTATCCAGAAGAACCATTGCACTATTGAAGAAATAGCAACAACTTTCTCAGAAGAAGAAGGCCCTTTGCCACATCTTCTCATCCATCGGGCCACTAAACCGCTCCTGAACTGGACAAGCATTGGAGAAAACTTCAAGTTTGCTTATGCTATCGAGTCAACCAGCCTGAATACCCCTGGAAAAAGCATCAAGCTAATTATCAAGTCTGTAGTCAAGTCTGTTCATGATTTCGTGTCGGCCTCTCCTCTTCAGGAGAGCCCAGAGTCCGTGTATGTCGAGTATGTTACACCTTTTTTCATGAATGAAATTTCTAATTCCGAGTATAACTTGCCTCATTTTTCTGATGATGATCTTAATAAATATCAAGAATTAATAAAACATTGTAAACCAAAGAAAGCCCAACCCATCCGTGAGGATACTCGGGTTATTAATCTAGGAACCGACTAATGCCTTCGAGAGATAAAAATTGGCATTACCCTTAATAACGAAGAAGCAGAACAGATGATTAGTCTTCTAAAGGAATTTACCGAGGTCTTTGCTTGGTCTTATGAGGATATACCTGGTATCAACCCCAACATCGTGCAGTATCGATTGCTGACTTACCCTGGGGCAAAACCAGTAAAGCAGAAGCTCCGAAGAATGCGTCTAGAATGGAGTGAAAAGATCAGAGAAGAGGTTGTGAAGTAGTGGAATGCAGGGTTTCTACAAGTGGTGAAATACCCCCAATAGTTGGCTAACATAGTACCAGTACCAAAGAAAGATGGCAAGGTACGAATGTGTGTGGACTTCCGAGATCTTAACAAAGTAAGCCCTAAAGATGACTTCCCATTACCTTACATTGATGTATTGGTGGATAACATGGTGGGGCATGCTTTGTTATCATTTGTGGATGGATTCTCAGGATACAACCAAATAAGTATGCACCCAGAAGATTGTGAGAAGACAGCCTTCACCACTCCATGGGGAACCTATTGTCACAAGATGATGCCTTTTAGACTGAAGAATATCAGGGCAACTTATCAGAGAGCATATACAGCCACATTGCATGACATGATGAACAAAGATGTGGAAGTCTATGTGGATGACATGATAGTAAAGTCAAAAGATCGGCAGGGACATATTCCTGTGCTAAAGCAATTCTTCGAAAGAATCAAGAAGTATCAGCTAAAGTTTAATCCTCAGAAGTTTGTATTCGGGGCAACAATAGGAAAGTTGTTAGGTTTCTTAGTGAGTGAAAGAGGCATCAAAGTCAACCCTATCAAGATCAAGGCAATTCAGAAAATGCCCACACCTTGGACTGAGAAGCAAATACGAGGATTTTCGGGTCACATCCAGTATATTATTAGATTCATAGCTCAGTTGACTACAATCTGAGAACCAATTTTCAAGATGTTGAAGAAGGATCAACCCATGAAATGGAATGACCAATGCCAACAAGCTTTTGAAAAAATCAAAGGATACCTCATGAACCCACAAGAATTGACACCACCAGTGGAAGGTGAACCACTTCTCTTATATTTTTCCATGGGAGAATTTTCCATGGGCTCTTTGCTAGCAAATAAGAGACAAAAAAAGAGGTAGAGCATGCCATATACTACCTTAGTAAGAAGTTCCTGGAATATGAGACACGGTACACATCTTTGGAAAGAACTTATGCTGTGTTGATTTGGGCAACAAAAAGGTTGCGACACTACATGATTTCCTATCCAGTGCACTTGATCTCAAGGATAGATCCCATCAAGTACCCCTTTGAGAAACCAGCCCTAACAGGAAGGATGGCCTGCTGGTTGCTTTTGCTATCAGAGTTTGACATCACCTATGTTGCTTGAAAATCTATCAAGGGGTAGGCCATAGCCAATCATTTGGCTGCCCACCCCATAGAAGATGGAAGATCCTTGGATGATGCCTTTCCCGATGAAGAAATCACAGTAATAGAGGAATAAGACATAGCTAATGAATGGTAGTTATTCTTTGATGAAGCAGTGAATCAAAAGGGATGTGGTGCGGGAATATTACTTGTCACTCCTGACGGCCTTTATTTGCCTTCATCATTCAGCCTCGATTTCCCCTGTACCAATAATATTGCTGAATATGAAGCTTGTGCTTTGGGGCTCAAAACTGCTTTGACTATTGGAGTGAAAAGGACCAAGGTTTACGACAATTCATCCATCGTCATTTGCCAGACACAGGGAAAGTGGAAGATTAGAGATGAAAATTTGAAGCCATATCAAGAACATCTGGAAGAGGTGGTTGAACACTTTGAGAAGATCTCATTCAAAAACTTCCAGAGAGATAACAATAGGTTTGGTGATTCCCTTGCAACCTTGGCTTCCATAGTACAATGCAACCCTATGTCTAGTGTTCGACCATTCTTGGTGGAACAAAGAAGCAGGTCAATTTATCAGAATTCGGTGAACTTTCTTACTATGGATGGTCGGTCTTGGTTCACTCATATAGTGGATTTCATCAGGGAATGGAAGTACCCAGTTGTAGTAACTGACAGAGAAAAGAAATTTCTAAGGAGATATGCCATCAATTTATTCTTCAAGAGGATTTGTTATACAAGAGATCCTATGATGGAATAAAGTAGTTGTGTGTGGATGAGGAGTAACCCACAACCATCATGGAAGAAATTCATCAAGGTCTCTGTGGACCCCACATGAATGCTAAGATGTTACCTAAGAAGATCCTCAGGCTAGGATATTACTGGAGCACAATGGAAGTGGATTGTGTGGACTTTATCAAAAAATGCCACAAGTGTCAGATATTAGAAAACATCATACATATCCCGCCAATAGAGTTGCATTCTCTTAGTTCACCTTTGCCATTCTACACTTGGGGCATCGATATCATTGGGTAGATCAACCCCAAAGCATCCAATGGTCATAAGTTCATCTTGGTAGCCATTGATTATTTCACCAAGTGGGTAGAAGCTCAATCATATGCTGTCCTCACGTTTGCTAAGGTAGCCAAATTCATTCAAAAAAATATCATTTCCCGATATGGAGTACCTCAAGAATTGATATCAGATTAGAGATCCCATTTCTGGGGCTAGACCTACAAAATTTGCACAAAGTTCAATATTAGAAGGCATCGCTCTACCACTTACAGGCCGCAGACCATTGGGGTAGTGGAAGCAGCCACCAAAAACATCAAAGTCATCCTACAGAAAAATGGTGGAAACACACAAGGATTGGGCTGATAAGTTACCCCTTGCCTTATGGGCATGTCAAACTTTTGTACAATCCTTGACAGGGGCAGCCCCTTTCTCTTCAGTGTATGGGGTTGACGCAGTTCTACCCATGGAAATCCTAGTATCGTCCCTAAGGGTGCTTCTTGATAGTCAGCTACTTGAAGGAGAGTGGGTGAAGGCCATACATGATGATCTCAATTTTCTTGATGAAAAGCATATGAAAGCCATGGATAATCTAAAGAAATATCAACTGAGAATGGCCAGGGCCTTTAACAAGAATGTGAAGCCCCACCACATAGAGGAGGCTGAACTTGTTCTTCGAGAACAAAGAGCCTCAATTCATGACCCAAGAGGGAAATTTAGGCTCAACTGGAGTGGCCCATTCACTATCAAAGAGATTTTACCAGGTAAAGCTATGAAACTCATAGACCACAATGACAAAGAAATACCTTGACTAGTCAACATGGATCAATTTAAGAAATATTATTTCTAAAAGGGTGAACAACCTGAATTACATCAGACCTGATTCCTTTCGAGGGATACATAGGTAACTTGACATGTGCAAGTGTGGTCTCAACCATCTAAAGGCAATAAATTGGTTCCTCAATTAATAAGCAAAGTATCTTACAAGATCATCATAGTTTGTGTCCCCCAAGAATTGCCATCCTGCATGCAAGGCCATTAGGTGTCTATCATTCACCTATGGTCCATCAAACTCTTATCCAGATTCCATCTCCTAAAATAAAATCACCACCCGGCACCAGTTTATCAAGGCTAGTTTATTCCCCATCCTTGATCAGTCAAAAAAAAAAAAATAGAGACTGATGTAATAGTGGTAAAGGCTTGTTTGAGCCATTAGCTAATGAGTAATGCTTTGATAAATCATCATATCTCTTTTGTTTGTGATGGTTTCAGGAAAAGTCATGAGCTCATTGGATGAGACATTGAGGAAATGGATCTTAGACATGAACATGAGGGCACCAGGATTGCTAGAATCCATGAATGTGTCATTTCTCGGTTGGATCAAGTGTGCGAAATTACATCACCATCTACTCCTATAGGTGCCTCAACACTGGGATGCCAATCTACATGTATTTCGGTTGGATTAATGGAGATCTGCCCAACTCTCGAAGAATTTTGAGTTTGTATGTTATCTCCATCCAAAGGCATGTTATTCCACCCATCTTTGAAGAAAGATTATTCAGAGGAAATTCAAGACATCTTCGGATGGAAAGAAGAGGAAGTGAAGCAATTCATCAGGTATAGGAAAATTGACATTTTGAAGGTGGCCCAGATCTTCACCCAATATCTACTAATGGGAGGAATCCATCAATAGAGATCACAGGATGCTTATTTAATTTGCATAATAACTCGCTATATTCTCAGAACTTTTGGGCATGGTGCACTGCCCGTTCTGGTTGAGGTGGTAAAACAGTTGAAGAAAGGAGGTGACATCATCCTACGATTCTTGTAAAAAATTTTAAGGGATTCGATGAGATGATCCATGGCCATAGATTCGGAGTAGATCATTATCAAGGGAGTCCTACTATTTTTCAAATTTGGCTCTTCGAGAAACTGAAGTTAACTAAGCCATTAAAAGAAGGCCCGCTTGGAGCTCTTTGCTACCAGGATAAGAGGGAAGTTCCAGAATTCAACCTTATCAATGACTGGGAGAAGTACCTGCAAGAAAGGACTGTGTGATATATTGCATGGAGATGCCTAGGGAAGCCACAAGAAGATTTTATGATGAAGAGCCCTGGCTACAATTAGTCAGGTTGATGGGATTGACTCACACATCCTTTTATTGACCTACGTACATCAGCGAACAATATGGGCTCGAGGTGATGGACCCAGAAGAGTTAGTGAACTTTCACCCACCTCAAGAGTTGTCTCCCCACCTTGTTACTTACCTATCCTAACTATGGTAGGAAAATTGTTACCCTTTTCATGTAATTCACATGGTAATAGAATGAGGAAGCACTTGGATTTTGTGTTATCCTGATTATTCTAATTATGACTTGAGTTGTGGAATTGATTATTCCTAAACATTGCAAACCACAAACAAAAACAAAAAGAAAAGGTTCTCTTTGTGTCAAAGATAGATTTTCATTCATAAGATACCAAAATAAGATGATGAACAAACAAGGGAGAGGGAAAAAGAAAAAGAAAAAATATACATGTGTTTACACTTGCAGGAACTACAGGAATAGGTTCCTAAGAAGTAAATTCATCATCTGGACCACATTCTGAATCACCCTCATAGAATACCGAGGAACTCGTGGATGCTAGTCCAGTCTGCTCCAGCCTCTATGTCATATCATGAATTTGTGCATACTGCTGGGAAATTTCCTGCTGGTAGGAGCTGACTTGGCTCTCCAAGGCGACAATCCTTCCATCCTAAGGAATATAGGAGAGGATCAAGAAGAAGAATAATGAAAGAAGAGGGGAAAAAAGAAAAAGAAAGAGGTAGAAAATACCTTGGTGATCAGCACCTCACGTAAGCCATGATGCATCCTCCTGATCTCAGAATAGACCTTTAGAGACACCTGAGAAAGAGTATGTAAGCCAAAGGGGGTCAAAAGTCAACCGAGGGGTGGTTAGATACTCACATAGTCATAAGGAATGGGCAACCCAAGGGAAGCATCTACATCTGTTCTCCACTCCAGAAGATGAGGGAGACTAGGATTGGCTACGTCGGGATAGCACCAACTTGGGAAGCCACAAAAGGGGATGTTGGCTATGCTGAGAGACCCACCAGCACTAGTAGAGGGTCGAGCTTGCGAAGGATCAGTAGCATGGACATGTGATTGAATAGTAGAAAGATCTACACGTTGTGTACTTCCCTGAAAGAACATCAGTCAAGACCAAAAAAAGCAGAAATTGACGCATAAATGAAATACTCAAGAAAGGGCAATGTACCGATTGACCATTAGGACCAAGAGCAGTGCATACTGTCTCCTCCTCCAGGAAGGCTCTGTAGTCCCTATCCCGGTCAAGGAATAATTCATCCCATACTCCACCAGTCAAACTCTCAATCTCGTCCACGGGGATACGCTCCAGACAATGCATAGTGGGAGGAGGGAGATAATGAGAGAGACATGACTCGAGATCAAATCACTGGGTATGACTCTCTCTACCAAGTACCAGGCATGGCCCCATATGCCCCTAAACAAGACCCGGTTCTCGGACAAGTATTTTTCCAAGGTGAATTCATCTTGGTTTGGGAAAGTAAGAGGATGGAACAGTCTCCAAGTAACCTGCAAATTCAAGAAGATGTACGTACAACACAAGACAAAAGGAAATTTAATGACAATTGTGGCATAGCTCTATAAGGCCGTTCAGAAGAGAACAAGCAGTGGTCCCTAGACGATGGCATCAGCCCCTGAATGCCCAACTGTCTCCCCACCTTGTAACTATGGGAAAGGATAGTGCTTGAGGATCTCTCAGTCTAGAAGCAGTAATCTCCAGATGCTCAAAGCACCATGGCTGATTTGCAAGATCAAAATAAAGAAATGCAACCAAATGAGAAGAAATGAATACAAAGATTGAAAATTACCTAAAGGATGTAGCCCACTCCCTTGAGACCTCGGTCTCCATATGACAACAGATCCAGGGTCCGCAGAAGATATGCATAGGCGGCCCCACCCCAATCCCAAGGATTCACCACCCGAAGATTGTGGAGGAAGGCTACCAGACAAATATCCACACCTTCTCGAAGGTCGCTAAAGAGGCAATGACCCATAGTAACAAAAGGAAAGAGCGGGTCACCTGTGCAATGTTGCTAGGGTTTACCCCTAGGCCGGTTCTCCACCGACATGCGCTGATCTCACCAAGGTGGATATATGTCTGATTAGCTGAAATGTCAATACCTATCAAGTCTGCAAACTCCCTAGCAGTTAGAGTCTTAGGAGAGGTCATGGGTCTACCCCAAAATGGTATACCTGTTAAGGCATAGAAGCACAGGGGCATGAAGGTGATCTCACCAATAGGAAGATGAAAGGAGTGAATACTCCGCCACCATCGCTCCATCAGGGTCCCTACCAATACTGGACTGAATTTCCTAGTCTCTACGAGGGGTAATCGACTCAGGAAGGATGAGTTAACCATCTCCTTCACTCTACAAGGAAGTCTCCTGTACCATGACCAAACCATGTTCAGATGGCCATACAGGGCCAAAGTGGGTGGTTCTCTCCCTTCATGCTAATGGAAATAAAGAATAAAAAAAACATAAATAACAAAAATGATAAAAAAAAGTAATAAAAAAAAGAACAAAAGAACAAAACAAACATAAATGGATGATCAAAATAATGAATGAAATGTAAAGACTTACCTAAGAACCCTATGCTGAGTTACAGATAAGGTTCCGAGTGTTATGGAGAGTCTATCTGAAGTACTAATTGGCCAAGCCCTCATCCCTTTGAGAAGAACTACTACAACCCTCCAGCTGGATTTCTCCACAAGTCTTTCTCTTTTTTTTTATTAGCCATATTTTTAAAATCACAAAAAACCCCAAGAAGTTTCCCAATTTGCACAAAAGCCCACAAGGATTCATATTCTCTAAATGACTCCTTCCCGAAGAACTATGAAGATCTTCAAGAGAAAGATAAAGAACTTCAAGGAAAACCTAAAGATCTTCGGAAAAAATTTGAAGAAACCCGAGAAAATGTGGAGAGGTTCAGATCTTCGAGAAGATTCCCAAAACCCGAGCTCACTCACTCACAAATCGTTCCCCACTCAAAAAAGTTAGAATGAGGAATAAAAAAAGGGGGGACCATTTTATGGATAAAAAATTCATTTTCCCAAAAAAAAAATATTGAGATTCCAATTCTAAAGTGCGAATCAGGTTCTTACCAACAAATACTAAGTTCAAAATTATTTTTGTGGTAGTTGTAAATTATATCACATGGAAAGTAAAAAATCAAAGAGAAGGTAAAATTTAAATTCATGTGGTAGTTGAAAATTCAAATTCACATGGAAGTGGAAAGTAAAAATCAAAGGGGAGCAAAATTCAAATTCATGTGTTAGGTGAAAATTATATCACATAGAAAAGAGGAAAGTAAAAGTCAAAATTTTATTAATGGGTAAAAGATTTTCTCATAGTCAAAAGCAAGATCAAAGGTAAAAGCAAGGTTCAAAGCAAAAAAGCAAGATTCCAAATCAAAAGCGAAGAGAAATATTCCAAATCAAGGAACTAAAAATGAAAAAATCAAGGTTCAAGTCCAAGGATTCTAAATCAAGAGCCAAATTTTCAAGGGCTTAAATTCGTAGTCCCAATCTCATGACTCAAATTCAAAAACCCCAATCAAGAAAAGAAAGAATCTCATTGACCAGGCCTCGGTGGCCCTATCCCTTTGAATCAGCTCCGAGTGACCCGATCTTATAGACCAAATTCCCTAAACTGGCACATGTGAAGCCCAGCTAAGGAAAACCCAAGAATAAAATGTTTTTACCTGTTGCAAGATTGGAAGAGCCACGAATTTCTCTCTTGTAACCACTGGTCCCAGATAGTCCCGATTAGTGCGAAAGACCCAGCCTGGAGACTAAATTTCCTGAACTGGCACATGTGAAGCCCAGCTAAGGAAAATCCATGAATCAAATGTTTTTCCTGGTGTAAGATTAGAAGAGCCACAAATTTCTCTCTTCTAACCACTGGTCTCAGATAGTCCAGATTGATTCAAAAGACCCTGCCTAGAGACCAAGTTCCCTGAACTGGCACATGTAAGGCCCAGCTAAGGAAAATCCAAGAATCAAATGTTTTTTCCTATTACAGGATTGGAAGAGCCACGAATTTCTCTCTTGTAACCATCGGTCCAAGATAATCCGGATTGGTTTGAAAGACCCCACCTAGAGACCAAATTCCCTAAAACAAGCATATGGAAAGCCCAGCCAAGGAAAATCCAAAGATCAAAATACAACATCTTTTTCAGGATTGGAAGAACAGTGAATTTCTTTCCTACAATCGGCAGCTCAGGTGAGGCCTAAAACTTTAAAATAGTTAGAAGATATTACCTGTTGCATTTTCAACTCCGTCATTAGTAAGAAAAATAACGGTAGTACATACTTTGGGTGACAAAATGTAGTCGTTTTTTTCTTTGCCCTTCGGCTGTTGGCATAGGCCTCGACCAAAGAGGGGCATTCTGTAGACACCCAATTTTGTCACCCACTTTAGCTATGATGAAATGTGAATATTGGATGCAACTTCTAGCTTTTGATCAAGAGAGATGATGATTGACTAAGAAAACCTAAATACACTGAAATTCCCCACCTACCCGAAGACCCCGCACAGGAGAAAAGAGGGTCCAAATTTGAATTTTTATATATGAAGGAATCCAATCACGATGACCCTACAGATGAATAGTACTCCAAAATATGATTCCAATGATATATGGTACATCAAAATTGGACCGTTGGATCTCCCGTAATCATCCCTGACAAATCACATTTTCCCTTGCGTATACCGCAAAATTCCCCACCTACCAGAAAACCCCACATAAGAGAAAAGAGGGTCCAAATTTGACTCTTTATATGCAAAGGAATCCAGTCATGATGACCATACGGATGGATAGTACTCGGAAATATAATTCTGACGATATATGGTATGTCAAAATCAGACCATCGGATCTCCCTTAATCGCCCCTGAAAAATCACATTTCTTGCACGCATGTTGCATGCACTGGGCAGTAGGCTATCCCGCACGCATGCCGCGCACATCCCCACTGCACATCGTGCACCACTACCTGCACACCCATGTGTGCCCCCACTGTACACAGCCTGCATGCCCCGCTGCACACTACGGGTGCCCTCACTGCACACCTTGCACCACGGCCCGCACACCCATGTACTGTCGCCTGCACACCCTTGCACTATAACCTGTACACCCATGCACTGCACCCTACACACCCATGGTCGTTGCCTACCAGCCAGCCTTGTGCACCTGTGCCTATCATGCCCTGTGCACCTGTGCCTATCATGCCCTGTGCACCCCTTTCTAGCCTTTTGTGCCGCTGTCAATGGGCAGAATTTGTGTTCCACTAGCCCGGTGGGTGAAGAGATTTTCTCTACACCTGCTTGTGCATTTTACGTTACCCCGCTAGCATACACTACACTGTAACCTCCCATTGGCCCAAAAAAGGAATCTTTCTACCCTATTGGCCCAAAAAAGTTACCTTTTCCCCCATTGGCTTAAGAAATTCTCTCTCCTCCCATTAGTCCAAAAAATCACTTTTCGCCCCCATTGGTGAAGAAATTCTCTCTCCTCCCAGTTGGTTTGGAAATCCTATAAAAACCCCCTCCTTTAGATTTGACACAACAACATCACAACCCCACAACCACCTTTAGAGAGAGAAGCTCTGCCCTCTCTCCTCCTCTCCTCCCCCTTTGAGTTTCTTCAGGTCTTCAGAGCGATCTTCGTCAAAATCCGAAATCTTGTTCGGATCTTCAAAGTGTTCTTTGGGACTTTGAAGATCTTCAATTCAAGTTTTTAGTTCAATCCATTTTTTGCCAGAAATAGTATGTTTTTAGCCTCCCTCCTTTGAGTGTTCTTGGTTTTCACCAAAGTAGAAATCCCTTCCCTTCTTCGGGTCTATGAAGAGATCTTTGGCAAGATTCGAAGTTCTGTTCAGATCTTCAAAGTGTTCTTCATGGCTTTGGGGATCTTCAATCCATTTTTAGGTCAATCCATTCCTTTCTGAGTATGTCAACCGGGTGTGCAACTCACTTCCGGTCTTGTTGTACATATGTGTCTCTGTCCTAGACACAAAGGTAATTGGACATTAATGGGTGTCGAAAACACCAGAAGGAGACCCTCAAGGCCTACACCCAAGGGCACAAGCTCTATCAATCTTGACAGTAGTTCCGGTGGACTTCCATAAAAAATATAAGAAAAACCACCACAAATATCAGTCATATTTCCGGTGGGGCTGGCAGAAAGCTTAAATGAGTTTGGGCTTCACTGAAAATAAGCCATTGGATTCAGCCCAGGCTGTTTTTCGTGACTATTTCCAGTGGTTTTTAAAAACATGCCACCAAATTTTGGGCTTTCTAAATCAGGCCTAATCATCAAGGTTTGTTCCATGAAGTTTGTAGTGGGTCCTTCCAGCTTCATTTTAAGCTAAAGAAATCCCGATTCCATCGAGCAATTTGGGAGATACAACAATCGAAAGATCAAAACCCTAGAGGTTCATTTGGTCAACCTTGTTGCAGGAGCTCACCCAGCTTGGTTTGAGCTCGACAATCACACCGGGGAGGTGAAATGAAAATTCCCTGAGCTTCAGGAGGTTCCAAGGCCAAGACTCACCTCTCAATCCCGGTGAATCCCTCCTTTGTACAACTACACAAGTTCTAAATAAAGGAGGGAGGGAGGTAGGGATGGTGACACTTACCTCCGGCAAGGATTCCAGCAACTAAGTGGGTAGCCGGGAGCCAAGGTGAACTTTTCTCCCTTCTTCCTCTTCTTCTCCTCCTTTCTCTCCTTCCCATGATTTGGACAAAATGAGAAGTGATAAATGAATCTCACCTCTCTTACTTATAGTAAGTGAGTGACTAGGGCCTGGTTGATTGGTCCATATCTGGTCCAAGGGGGTTATTCCACAGTTCAGGTCACGCAGGCCCACCTCCTTACATTCATATGGAGTACAAGTCATAGGGAAGGTGTGGGAGAGAGTGTGGGGTCATCCGGGGCTGTTCACAATGTAGGGGTGGGGTCCACGGGCATTGAAACCCAACCAACATCCTATTAGACCACCAAAAATATGCCACTGGATTCAGCCCAGGCTATTTTCAATGGGTTGCTTCTAGTGGTCAAGGTAGTGTTTTGCCTTGACTGCCTACTGTCTCCATTGGCCCTTGCATAGGTGGTTGCCCTAGGTTGTTTACATGGTCTTCTAACAATTTTGGTGCGTGTCGGACTCAAGTGTGGGGTATCGAGTCACTTATCATCTGGGGTCAGAAGGCTTGAATCCCCTCCAGTTGGATTGCCAAGAAATACAAAAGCAAGTGGGGTCATCTCTCCTCCTTTTACAATGAGCTGCTACGAGCCAAAACCTAGTGGTACTTTCCACTTCTGGTCCGAGACCTATCATAATAGTTTAAATTAGGCTAGGTTAGGGCATGGGTGTAATAGGTTGACTCCTGCTTGCATCTTTGAGGCCTGACGTATTGGGAGGGAGATACCACCTATGTTTCTTATAGCACTTATACCCATGTACATTAAGACTTAGTAATTAGAATGGAAAATATATTAATAAATGAATCATGTGGATTTTCCATATGGGGCATCTGGTATGATATTTGTGAGCATATGATAATATCATGACTTGTCTGTGTGTGCTTGTTTGCTATCCCCTCACTTAGCTATATGGCTCACCTCTTGTTGATATATCTTTTTTAGATGGTCAACTGGAGCTAAGATGGACAGAAGATCAGTACGGTGTGAGGCCATGTCTGTAAGACACATTATAGCTGGATGGATATCTCTACTTGTTCTTGTATTTATGTGTCACACCCAGGCCTTCATATGGCACAGGCATGTCGGCATTGGATACCTTACTATACCCAGTCAGCCCGCTTACCTGAGAATCCTACCCAAGGAGAGTCCACAACACTACATCTGCATAATATAGATAATCAAATTAGAACAATTTGCAGCGAATAGTATAAAATCAAGTAAGGATAATACTCACCCAGTGCATCTATGTGATACCTAATAATATATGTACAAACTTTCAGAATTTACTTACAATAATCCATTGTATTACAATAATCTAAGTATTAAAATATATATACATAAAAAGAATCCTTCTACCTATCAAACCTTCAAAAACTGGTCTCCATATACATTCTCATATATATACAAAAATGACCATAATATCATATCTCAAGAAAATTGTCCGCCATATACACAATTATTGCACTCGCAATCAGGTCCATGATTGAAATCATCAAAATCCGAAGTACATGCTAACTGATCTATAACCATAGCATCATGTCACACCCCAGTTCCAGTAAACCCAACTCACCATTAGAAATACCAGTGGTGTGAGTAAGACACGTACCCATCTTATAAACCTACCAGGATCACTGATAGCAGTACCTTGATATACGCACTCTCACAACACAAACCAACCAATAGCAGTGGAATCAGAGTATAACAGCGGAATCATAACTTTAAGATGGGGAAATATCTAGTGATATCATATGAGTAACCAAGTTATTCTATTACAATTATCCATGACTTATAATTAATAAGTCCAAAGTCTAGGTTTGCTAGAAGCTACAAGTATATCAATGCTCAATCGGATTAGGTGTGTTGAGCTACATCACAATCTGCTCTGACAGGTGCCTCAGCATTGGGATGTCGATCTTCATGTCATTTAGTTCGGGTTGGTAGAGACCTTTCTAATTCTTAAAGAATTTCAAGTTTATGTGTTATTTCCACCCAAGGGTAAGTTGATTCAACCATCTTTGAATAAATACCACTCAGAGGAGATTCAAGACTTTTTTAGATGGAAGGAGGAAATGAAACAATTCATCAGATATAGAAAGATTGACATTCTGAAGGTGGCTAGGATCTTCATTCAATACCTACCATTGGGGGGAATCCATAAGCAAAGATCATAGGATGCTTACCTTTTGTGCGTGATTGCTCACTATATTCTCTGAACTCTTGGACATGGTGCACCACTGGTTCTAATAGCGGTGGTAAAGCAATTGAAGAAAGGAGGAGATATCATTCCTACAATCCTTGCAGAGACATTCGAAAGACTTGATGACATGAGCCATAGCCATAAATTTGGACTGGATTATTATCATGGAAGTCCCACCATTTTCCAACTCTGCCTACTTGATAAGTTGAAGCTGATCAGGCTGTTAAATGTAGGTCAACTCAGAACCCATTACTACCAGGACAAAAGGGAAGTCCCAAAATTCAAACTCATTGTTGATTGGGAGGAGTACCTACAAGGAAGAACTACAAAGGACATTGCATGGAGATGCCCAGGGAAGCCACATGAAGATTTTTTGATGAAGACCCCTAGATACAATTATATCAGGCTGATGGGATTGACTCATACGTCTTTTTATTTGCCCATTTACATCAGCCAACAATATGGGCTTAAGGCGGTGGACTCAGAGGAGTTAGTTAACTTTAACCTACCCCAAGAACTATCTCCCCACCTTGTTACCTACCTATCCTGTCTATGGTAGGAAGGTTATTTTCATGTAATTCACTTGGTAATAGAATGAAGGAATATTAAGGTTTTGGTGTCATCCCGATTATTCTAATGAAGACTTGAGTTGTGGAATTGATTATGCCAAAAAAAAA
>NC_056557.1:27281446-27288946 GCF_013358625.1 Macadamia integrifolia | reverse complement strand
AAGTTCGCTGGAGGCCTGGAGTTAAAGTCGAAGCGGTGATCGTAATAATCTAACCTCGTGTTCACCAATCGTACCTCCCTCCTAAGCCGGCCATAATCTGCTGAGATGGCGGTGGACCTGGTGTCCAAGTCCTGACCCAACCTACGGAAAGAATCCTCCAAGGTGATCTGCCGTGAGGAAATCTCGTCCAGCCGCCTCAGTATCTGGACCTGGCCATCCTGCAAGGCCGCATGGAGGCTGTCCTATCCTCGTAGTCGTAGTCACCACTCCCAGGTGGTGGGGCTCCATATGGTGGGGCTGTAGCTCTGGAAGAACTAGGGCCCGTACCTCTCGACTCCTGAGGCACCTCCTCAGGGATGCTACCACCCATCAGATCCGCCTCCTCGTCCTGAGGAACGTAGTCCTCGTCCTCCTCACTGGACTCCTCCTCCATGAGGACATCCTCTACAGGGGCAGCCCTCCTACCCCTACCTCTCCGAACTCTCGATCTGGGAGGTGAATCCATGAGGGTGTGGAGACCCATCTTCAAGAGGTTGCTCCGATCGAACCTATCGGCCGGAGTCTTCCCCTCCTCTCCGCTCAAATCCACCCTGAAGAACTCGAAGATCCTGGTGAGGATCCTGCCGTAGGGGAATCCTCCGTCCTCTGGGTGGGAAGCATGGTGCTCCATCGCTCTGAGGATGATATAGGGAAGGCACAAGTGCTCTCTGCCTCCCTCTGCGGCCGTAAAAATACAAAAGGCAATGAAAGCCGTCATGAAACCTACCTGGTTCCGATGACCTCCTCTGGGGAGCAGGTTGAACTGGATCAACCGGGCGAAGAGACGGACCTCAGGGAAGAAAGATGTCTCGGACTCCGGGCGACTGCTGCTGCAGCAGATGGTCTCGTAGATGAAGTCCGGTGTCTCCATGCTCATGAACGGTCCCTGAGGTCTACTCCTGGGGGGACTGTAGTATCGGTGTCCCGCCGCCGATATGCCCAGAATGCTGGCCAGGGTGTCTACCGTCAGCTGGATATCCACTCCCTTCACCAGGCTGCTGACAGTGAGTTCCCCGTACTGATATGACACCTCGAGGTTGCAATAAAACCGACGGACGAGCTGATCGTAGCACGGTCGGTCCACCTGAAGAATAGTGTCCCAGCCCAATGCTGAGAACCTCTCCTGAAGCTGTGCCTTGTGGAAGTCCTCGACTACCACGGTCTTTTCCATCAACACTGGCCCCTTCAGGAAGATAGGCCATTTGGCTGCGGCCTCGGCACTAGAGAAGTGCTCCTCATCGTAGTCTGAAGGGTCAGACTGAGCAGGCGCAGGTCTCCCTGTGCGATGAGCTGAAGTGCTGGTCTCCGCACTTTTCCGCTTCGAAGCGGTGGTCTTGCGTCGAACACCAGAGGAAGATGTTCCTCTGCCGGTGCGTGAAGACATCCTGACAATAAGTAAAGAAAGTTGGGTTAGAATAGTAAGAAAAGACAGCAGCATTAAAGAAGGAAATTCAAAATCCAATTTCTGCAAAATGGGAACGGCAACGATCTAGGAAGGATAGAAAAACTTATGACATGAAACATGATGATGGCAACGCAGGGAAACGTGCCAAAACAGTAAAATGACAGCAAAGGACAGCAAAAGCAATAGGCATGAATGAAATGGGGAATTCAAGTCCATTGTGCAATTGGAATAGAATGAAGTGAAGGCTTGAACTCTAGGGTATGAATGAAATGCCACATTAGTAAGATGTTGAAAATGCAAGAGCATACCCCAAATAGATTATGGAATTCCATGAGTACAAGTATGGATGAAAATCAAGGAAACCAATGCCAAAATAGGGATTTTCATGAAAATGCATGAGGATTTCAAGCATAATGGATGATTCAATGAAATCTAACTCATATCTAGCGTAAAACAAGTGAAATGCATTACATAGAAGACATCAATTTGAGAAAAACAGTAAGGATTGAAGAAACCCCCAAATTTGGGAACCTAGGGCATCACTTTGGGTTTTTCTCCAAATAAAGTGTGATGAATCCTATAAACTACAAATGAGCACAATGGAATCATCACAAACACATGATAATACTTTTCTATGGTGGAAAATGGAGAAAGAAAGCCTAGAAAGTAAATCCAAATCAAGCATTTCACCTAAAATTTGAAATTCTGGAAAAAGGAGAAGAAGAAGAACTTACTTGGATGAAGACGAGTTGAATCCTCTCCAAAGCGTCGAGTGGGTGAGTAGACTCGCGAGTGGAAGCGCCGGGTAAACTCCCAAAATCGTCCAAGAGGGAAAGGAAGAAGGAGAAAGGAGAGAGTGAGAGTGATAGTCGAAACAGGGCCTTCTTGGCCCTGTTCGCGTTTTAAGGTCGGGCAAGACCGGCGGGTCAAGACCGGCGGGTCCCTACCCGCCGGTGACACCCGCCGGTTTGGGGTGCTGGGACCGGTGGGTCAGACCGGCGGGTCCCTACCCGCCGGTTCATCCCACCGGTTTGGACAGAAGGGAAGATTGGAAATTTGAAATTTTTTTTTCTTTTCCCTTCTCTTCTCCTATTGTGATTTCATTGGTTTTATGGTGGAAATTAGTCCTATGATCAATGGGCTATGGTCGAGTGGGACCATTAGCATGCATGATGTGGACTTCGCCCGTATCTTGGAATTAAACTATGACTAATTACAGGCTATCATACACTACAACACCTCATATAATGGCATATGATTGTGTGCCTAAATCAGTTCTATGGTGTTTAACCAATATGGTGTGTGATATGTTCCAGGTACAGGGATACGATGGTACGTACTAGATCCGGTAGTAATGCCCGAGGTACCTCGCAGGGTCCTGGTCGGGTCGGACGACCACAAAATCCTAGGGGGTCCCATTCTGTGGGGCATACCTCACCTCCACTACCTCCAGAGACCCTTGGTCAGGGTGGGGCACATGGGGACCCACCTATGACTTCACTCCCGGACCCTCCACCGGTCATTACACCGGGAGATGTTGCTACAATAATTCAGCAGTCCCAACAAGCTTTTCAGCAACAAATGCTTCAACAACAGCAAGCATTTATGACTGCCATCCAGCAACAGTTGGAACTTTCTCAACCGGGTCAACCTCCCCGGGTACACACTCCGCAAGACCCACCGGTAGGGTCGGGAACGGGACCACAAGTGGGTACACCTCCAATTCCGCCATTCAGTATTCCTCAGCATGGGATGCCTCATCCTTATGCCTACTATCCTGCCTATGCTCCTAACTTCCCGGCGACGAGCAACACGTCAAGGGTGGTAGAGTCGTTCAAGAGGAACTTACCACCGGTATTCTCTAAGGTGGGGAGTGATCCTTTAGAACCGGATCAATGGATCCAAGAATTGGAGAAGATATTTGAGGTGCTTGAGTGCACGGATGCCCAGAAGCTCATTTGTGCTGGGTTACAACTCAAGAAAGAGGCAAATTCTTGGTGGCAAGCTTCCAAGCCTATATTAATGGCTGCTCATCCAGAACCTACTTGGGAGCAGTTTAAGGAATTGTTCTTGGACAACCACTATCCGCGCAGTTTCAGAGATCGGAAAGAGACGGAGTTCATGGCCTTAACTCAAGGAGGTAAGACTGTCCTTGAGTATCAGCAACAGTTTGAAAGTTTATTCCATTTTGCCCCAAGGCATATGCGAACAGCTGAAGAGAAGGCAGCAAGGTTCCTAAAGGGCCTAAAAGCGTCTATTGGGTCTGTGCTAGAAGTCTTGGATTTTACCGAATATGGCCAGATTGTACAGAAGGCCAAAACAATGGAAGATAAGCAAAAGGGTGAACAGTCCCTCACTCCTGGACTGTGGAAGAGATCAAATCCATTCCCAGATGTGGGAAATTCCTCCAAGGCATACCGGGGATCATATAGTTCGGGGCCTATGTATAGACAGCCCTATAGGCCATCTGGCTATCCTCCTAGGCCAGTTGGTGGTTCGGGTTCAACCTCTGTTCGCCCGAACACTAGTGTGGCTCCTACAGCTCCAAGGCCACCTCGACCTTCATCTGCATCGGGTCAAGTGCAGAGGGGCCCCGCTCCAGTTCCGACGTCTCAGATTCGTTGCTTCAACTGCCATTCCTATGGGCATTATGCGAAAGATTGTCGGGCCCGACCAGCCTTGCCCTCCAGCCAGCCCTCTGCTTACCGACCTTCCTTACCTCGAGGCAATCAACCGCAGGGAAGGATGTATGCCCTATCAGCCGAGGAAGCTGAGGCTAGTACAGAAGTTGTAGCAGGTACCTTTTAATTAAGAAGTTCATTATGATTAATATTGATGACCTGCTGAAATTATATACATTGTTATACTAGGTATTCTACCCATATCGGGCATACCAGCCTATGTTTTATTTGATTCAGGAGCTACTCATTCATTCGCATCCAAGAGATTTGTAGCGAAACTTGGGATGTCACCCAGGATCCTAGACCAGGGAATGATTGTTAGTATGCCTACTGGTAAGATTGCACAACTGAAGGAAGTGTATGGACCGTGCCCAGTAGAGATTTGTGGGAAGAACTTTGATGCGCAACTCATTAAATTCAATATGCAGAATTTTGATGTTATACTGGGTATGGATTGGTTGTCGGCTCATCGAGCTAACGTGATCTGTGCGGAAAGGCTGATTAAGGTGACAGATGTCGAAGGGAAAGAGTGGGTGTACCGAGCAGATACAATGAAAAGAGTGAGGAAGGTCCTTGTCTCCGCCCTCCAAGCGGTAAAGTTGCTAGAAAGTGGATGTCAAGGTTTCTTAGCCTCGGTACTCGATGTTGATGCAAGAGTTACACCTCTAGAAGAAGTGAAGGTGGTTAAAGAGTTTCCTGATGTTTTCCCAGATGATCTGATGCATTTACCACCTGACAGAGAGTTGGAGTTTGCCATAGTCTTGACTCCTGGGGCAGCTCCGGTATCTAAGGCCCCATATAGGATGGCACCAGCTGAATTGAAGGAGTTGCAGATGCAGTTGCAGGAACTATTGGAAAAGGGGTTTATTCGCCCAAGTGTTTCACCTTGGGGTGCTCCGGTGTTGTTTGTCAAGAAGAAGGATGGTAGTTTGCGTATGTGCATAGATTACCGGGAGTTGAATAAGCTAACCATTAAGAACCGATATCCATTGCCACACATTGATGATTTATTTGATCAGTTGCAGGGAGCCAGAGTATTTTCAAAGATAGACCTTCGGTCCGGCTATTATCAGCTCAAGATAAAGAGTAGTGATATACCCAAAACAGCCTTTAGGACTCGATACGGCCATTACGAGTTCCTAGTGTTGTCCTTCGGGTTAACCAATGCGCCGGCAGCATTTATGGATCTGATGAATCGAGTATTCCAGGACGTGCTCGACAAATGGGTAATTGTTTTTATTGACGATATCTTAATCTACTCCAAGACCGAGGAGGAGCACACTCAACACTTGAGAATGGTGTTACAGAGATTGAGAGATCAACGGTTGTTTGCCAAGTACAGCAAGTGTGAATTCTGGCTTGAACAAGTTGGATTCCTGGGGCACGTAGTGTCTAAAGCTGGAATCGAAGTAGATCCTGCTAAGGTGAAAGCAGTAGTGGAATGGGAAAGCCCCAAGAATGTTACTGAAATTAGAAGCTTCTTGGGTTTGGCTGGATACTACCAGTGTTTCATCGAGAATTTTGCTCGGATCTCAGCACCAATGACCAAGTTGACTAAAAAGGGTGTGAAATTCGACTGGGCAGAGGAATGTGAGAAGAGCCTCTAGGAATTGAAAGAAAAGTTGGTGACTGCCCCTGTGCTGATTATTCCTGAAGGCACAGGTGGAATGACAGTTTATACCGATGCTTCCAAAGTTGGTTTGGGTTGTGTTCTCATGCAACGCGGAAAGGTAATAGCATATGCATCTCGACAACTAAAGGAATATGAGAAGAACTACCCTACTCATGACTTGGAACTAGCTGCAGTCATTTTTGCCCTTAAGATCTGGCGACACTATTTGTATGGGGAGAAGTGTGAGATATACAGTGACCATAAAAGCCTAAAATACTTCTTCACCCAGAAAGATTTGAATATGAGACAGAGAAGATGGCTTGAACTCATGAAGGATTATGACTGCGATATTCAGTATCATCCCGGCAAGGCTAATGTAGTGGCGGATGCATTGAGTCGGAAGACACAGACTGTGTCGCTTTCATACTTAGCAGTAAGCTCACCACTTGTGCAAGAGGCGATGCTAATGGATGAAACCCTCTTGTATGAAGGGGCAACCCTAGAGCTTGAACCTCAACCAGAAAATCTTAAATGGTTGACGGTATCCTTATCGGCTCTACAGGTGCATCCGGCAATTAGGCAAGAGGTGATAATGAAGCAACCTTTGGATCCTGAATTACAGCGGATCAGAGTTAAGGTTCAAGACCAAACAATGAACGACCCAGATTTTGCTTTAGCCAGTGATGGGGCATTGATGTTTCGAGACAGATTGTGCGTACCCGATGATTTGGATATACAAGATAAGATAGTGAGAGAAGCACATAGTTCCGAGTACTCACTTCATCCAGGAAGTACCAAAATGTACAAAGACCTCAAACAGAGTTACTGGTGGCCAAGCATGAAAGTCACCATAGCTTTGTATGTGGCGACTTGTCTTACCTGCCAGAAAGTGAAAGCTGAGAGGCATCGACCTTATGGTACCCTCCAGCCACTCCCAGTGCCAGAATGGAAGTGGGAAAGGATTACAATGGACTTCGTCACCGGACTACCAGGTACACCTAAGGGAATGGATGCGATATGGGTGATTGTGGATCGGCTTACCAAGACTGCTCATTTCATTCCTATCAAGACCAAGTTCTCCATGACCAAACTAGCACAACTTTACATGGATAACATAGTGCGTTTACATGGAGTGCCACTGAGCATTGTTTCAGATAGGGACCCAAGGTTCACTTCCAGATTTTGGAAAAGTTTACAGCGTGCCTTGGGATCGCAACTGAACTTGAGTACAGCTTTTCACCCACAGACGGATGGTCAGTCGGAGCGAACCATACAGATATTAGAAGACATGCTCAGGGCATATGCAATGGAGATGAGTGGCAGCTGGGAAGAATATATACCTCTTATGGAGTTTGCATATAATAATAGTTACCAAGCTACAATTGGGATGGCTCCATATGAGGCGTTATATGGCAGAAAATGCAGAACTCCTTTGTATTGGGATGAGGTAGGTGAACGTCGAATGTTAGGACCTGAGATGATCCAAATGACTTGTGACAAGGTCGACGTTATTAGGGAACGGATTAAAGCAGCTCAGTCCCATCAAAAGAGCTATGCGGACACCCGCAGGAAGGAGATTGAATTTCAGCCAGGAGAAAAGGTATTTGTCAAGATCTCTCCTACTAAAGGTTTGCAAAGGTTTCACAGAAAGGGGAAGTTGAGCCCAAGATACATGGGACCATTTGAGATCTTGTCCCGGGTTGGCTCAGTAGCCTACATGCTTGCTCTGCCACCTTTGCTTGGAAATGTTCACAATGTATTCC
>NC_056557.1:27280428-27281346 GCF_013358625.1 Macadamia integrifolia | reverse complement strand
CATTGATCAAAACAAACTATGAGTTTTTTCCCCACAGGATATATATATATATATATATATATATATATGCACTTAACTTCCAATTTTAAATTTTATCATTTAAGTATTGCCCGTCTATTCTCACGTATGCCTATGCACTCTTTTAATCCTGTGTTTTATTTTTTCTGAATCTTAGATTTTTCCATACTTTGTTGTGCTATACGTTTAACTTCAATTAACATGAAACTTAAAAATATATTACGTGTTAAAATTTAACCTGACATGATTTGCCATGTGGCAGATCAAGATGACCACCCACCATTTAGTCCCATTGGATGCCGTCCACCAAAAACGCTCCCATAAATTAATATAAAAACAACTCAGGCTCTTCTTGGGTGGGGGGACTATTGGTGTGTCACTTGGCAGGTTCGCTGGTCTCACTAGATATTGCCTCTTAGTTGGTGATGTCAAATCAGTGTCCCCACGGCATCATCCTCTCCTCCATAAATACCCTTCTGAGGGCGTGTGGCTTCCACAAGCCTTCTTCATCTCTCCTTCATCCATTTCCTAAATCCTAATTTCCCTCTTTGCTTCCTCTCAGTTTTTTTTCATGGCAACCCTAGAACTCGAAGCTTGCAACCAAGGTAACCCCAACGAAGCCAAACTTGATATACCCCAAAATGATGTGAGCAAGAGGGAGATCAGGAAGTCAAAATTAACTACTCCCAAAGGGCACAGTGGCTTAGAGCTGCAGTGCTTGGAGCCAGCGATGGTTTGGTCTCCACAGCTTCTTTAATGATGGGAGTCGGAGCTGTAAAACAGGATGTAAAATCCATGATTATTACTGGTTTTGCAGGGATGGTCGCCGGAGCATGTAGCATGGCGATCGGAGAATTCGTGTCGGTGTACTCTCAGTATGACATAGAGCTTTCTGAAATG
>NC_056557.1:27251997-27276246 GCF_013358625.1 Macadamia integrifolia | reverse complement strand
CAAAAAAAAAAAAAATGTAAAATATTGCCTCTCTTACTTCACATTGGGATTCTCCTTTTTTTTTCTTCTTTATTTGTGGGTGAACATCTCCTGATTTTGTTCTTTATTTTATTCCCCATGAGTTATTCCAAAAACCATAATCTACTATACCTTGAACCGGAATTTATTGTGGAAAATGGCTTTAATTGGAACCAACAATGACAAGCCGTTTAAAATATGTAGAAATAAAAAAGATAGGGGAATTATACATATGGTCGTGTAAGTTAGAATTTTTGGACCTTAAATTATATACCCACAGAGACATACGTCACTTTCAAGCCATATAGCTTCTCTTCTTTCCTTTGCATGGGTTTATATTCCTGTGCCTATTTTTGAACCATGAGGAGTTTGGGATTTTTCCGCCCTTGGGGGTAGGGGTTCGATACTAGGCGTTTTGGAGTTATTTATAGATATGAAGATGATTGAGGCCACAGGGAGGCTAATGGGATGAGAGAATATATTCACCACTTAAAGATACCCAATGAAGTCGATGTAGATCTATTTTCATTTATTTACTTATTTATTATTTTTGGTGTTAGATGTATGTCAGCTTCAACAAACCTTGCTTCAATTGATCGCCTACATCAAAGAAGCATTTCTGTTAACCAAACTCATCAAGACCAATTCTCTTCCATTTTGCAAACCAAGTATAGGTAATGAATAGCATATGGAGAGATATGTATGAAGAACATTTCTGTACCTTCACCCTAATATTGAGGAATTAATGGAGGGAATCGATGATAAAGGATTACAAACCAACCAATAAGGAAAGTTCCTACCAAACCCAAGACACCAAAGAAAAAAAAAGCCCACCAAAGCTAGCTAATTAATCTTCTTTTGGAAAATCCATATTTAAAACAGTGTCCATAAAATATTACTCGTGGAGTCCAATGATATATGAAGATATATTTTTGGAAATCCCACTAGATTCTCATTGGAAGATATTGACTGGGATGCATTTGAGAAATCGAGATTTCTGTTTCCGTAAAGTGCGTTAGTTTCCCTGACTTTTTATTTTGCTAATGGCAATGCCGAAGGTGGATAGAAAGCTGAGAGTCTGCCGTTGTTTTCCTTGGTTTTCTGATTTGCTAATGGCAATGCCGAAGGTGGATTAGGAAATTGAGTGTTTTGGTTTCTTCATTGCATTCATTCTTTCTTTTTAATAATATTCTATTTGCTGACCTAAAGCAAAAATGTATGTGAAGACATATATTCAAGGTCCTAGGTAATCGATGTGGGAACAAAATAGTAAACAAAAAAAGCAGCCAGACTACTCAACAAAGCCTAGTTGCAAATCCCTGGAGGAGACAATATGTCGATTCCTGACACTATTATAGTTTGAAAGATGGAGGTGGTTGAACTTTGTTTTGATATGTTGTATTAATATAAGTATTAATTTATATTATAAAATAAAGTTTTAAAATTATGTCCCCTTGTTTTACTTTTACTTTTACTTTTATTTTTTACTTTAACTTTTGGATCTTGAGCTCAAAAGTGTTGGAAGGAAGTTTTGAATGAAAAAATTCAAAACACAAAAGCAAAAGCCAAAGACTTGTCCTTTAGGACAAGTTGTTTAGTCCCATATTAGAAATAGAGGAGTGGAAGTGTGGGTATATATATATATATATATATAGACTTTTTTTTTTTTGGTAAAAAAAAACAGAATATAGTGAAATAGGACTAAGTATAGTCAGTTAGACATTGTTGTGCTAGGCACAATGTCTGCTTAGCAATAGTTACAAAAAAGGGGGACTTGTTCTGAATCCTCCATAACTTTACATATGATATCTTTTTTTTTTGTAGAAGATCAATGAATTTTATTAAGAAGAGAAAAAAGAATAAAATGGATTACATGAGAACACTTCGGCATTGCCATCAGCAGAGGCTCACAACCGCTATCTGCAGAATCTGAAACGAGGCCGTCCAACTTCATCAATATTAAGCTCATTGGAGATTGATGCAGACAGTGACGATCTCTGACCAGTTCTACCAGCCTTGGCAGCATCTTTAGCGAGAAAATCCGCTATGGGGTTGGCTTCTCTGAAACAGTGGGTGACCTTCCACTCAATTGAGTTAACATAGGCGAGAAAGTTTGTCCATTCCTGAAGACCAAACCAAGGACTAAGTCTGTGGTGTAGCATTGAAACTACAACACCTGAATCGGACTTGATCCAGAGATGGTTGACACCCATATCACGAGCGAAAGCTAGGCCCTAAATGACACTCCAAAATTCAGCTACAAAGTTGGTGGTGATGCTCAAAAAAATGTTGAAAGAGAGGAGGCATTTCCCAGTGTGGTCTCTGAAAATTCCTCCTCCACCTGCACGTCCAAGGTTTTCGAAGGAGCACCTGTCAACATTCAGCTTGATCCAGGGTTGCAGAGGCTTACACCAAAGGACTTCCAAAATCTCATATCGAGGGGGAGGAGCAAAGATCAGCTGAAGTTGCCTACTAATAACAATGTCGCTAGGTGATTTGGGCAAAATCTTCATCCCGTTGCAAATAAAAGCCAAGTCCTTAGCAATAGTAGCACACATGAAAGAAGAAGGTCGAGCTTTATTATCATACCTTCTGAGGTTTCTCTCCCTCCAAATAGCATCCACAGAGACCGCCAGCCTTTAGAGACCACCAGCCTTTAGAAACCATCCTTTGGCCTTGGTCCTCCACCTTTTGATAATCTCATCAATAGAAGGCATATTTATCCAATCCATGTTGAACAGTGCAGCCACGCAGGACCAAATAACATGAGAAAAATTGCAATCCAAAAAAAGATGGGAAAAAGAGTCCTTGTGCACTCCACAGAGATTGCATCTAGATAAGAGGCTAATCCCTTTAACTTTGACTTTATCATCAATTGGAAGCTTGCCAAGAGCCCAGTGCCAAACCAAGGTGGACAGTCTAGGGGGGAGAGAATTATTCCACGCAATAGAAGCCCAAAGAACAGCCGGCGAGGCCGACCTTATTCCTTCCCAAGCAGATTTTACTGAAAATTTTCCCATAGGGTCCAGCTTCCAGATGCATTTATCAACACTGGGAATAAATGGAAGAGGCAAAGCTTTAATAGACTCAAACATCTCCTTTAATAGGTTCGAATTCACTGGAGGCAGATTCCAATTACTATTGACAATGAATTCATCCACTGAAGGGGAAAAATTACTAAAGATGTCCTCACCAAGGCCTGAAGAGATACATATTGATTTAGGGCCCATCCAATTGTGACTCCAGAAATCAATTTTGTTGCCATCCCTCACAATCCATCTTTCACTTTCAGTCACGAAATTCCACTTTTTCTTGACACCAGCTAAGAATTTGCCTCTGAGAAGCCTACTGAAATTGGACTCATCATGCTTCACCTTCCAAGTTAATCTAGCTAGTATAGCTTTGTTCACATCTCTAAGCCTCCTTATACCAAGGCCCCCCTCCTTTTTAGGCTTGCAAACTGAATCCCATATCACGATAACAGCCTTTGAAGAGCCGATCTCCCTCGTCCAGATGAAGTTCCTCATCCATTGTTCAAGGCATTTTATTAGAGATGATGGCCACCAATAAATAGAGAAATTATGGAGGGGCATCCCAGATATTACTTAGTAGACCAGCTCTACTCTTCCTGCCAAAGAGAGTAGCTTTCCCTTCCAACCAACAAACCTTGCCTTGATTTTATTCATCACTGGAAGAAGAGGATCTCTCTTGACCCTGCCTTGGAAGATTTTCACACTCAAGTATTTGGTAGGGAAATTGCATAGAGGAACAGCCAATTCCTCAACCAGCCACTGTCTTCTATCAGACGAAATCTTTCCAAGAAACAATTTACGTTCTTCTAAGTCGAAATTCTGCCCTAAGAAGTTCTGGTATTTATCAAGAAAGAGATTAAGGTTTCTGACATAGCACTTCGACGCATTCATGAAGATGAAAATGTTGTCTGCGAACAAGAGATGGGTAGGAACCAAAGAACCTCTAGGCCCAACAATTGGCTTGATAAGGTTGTTCCTAGCTAGATCATTCAAACCCCTGCAGAGCACTTCTTCAGCAATAATAAATAAAATTAAGGTGATGGGATCACTCAATTTTAGGCCTCTGCTAACATCAAAATAACCCACAGGGTCGCCATTAAGAAGGATAGAAATTCTAGCAAAATGAAGGAGAGTATGAATCCAGGTATCTTTGGAGTTGGTGGTGTGTTCTGAAATGAGAAGGGGGAGGTTATGGCAAACTACAGGGTCTTTCTTTGTTTTCATACCAATTTTGAGGCGGAATTTTTGGCTGTTATAACTGGAATAGAATATGCAGAAAACTTGGGTGTCAAAGGTTATGGATTGAATGCGACTCAGTCACAGTGTTTACTTTGTTTCAAAATAGAAAGGTTCCTTGGATTGTCTGTCCAAGGTGGTTAGCATGCATGAGGTTTTTAGATAGTGTGGAGTGGAAAATCAGCCATTGCTTTCGTGAGGCAAACTCAATTGCTGATTTTCTTTCTAAGTCAGCAGCCAGGTTTGAGACTTCAACCCCTGTGACAACATGGTCGGCTTTAAGATGGACCTAGAAATGGATGCCTTGAGCCGCCCTAGATTTAGGATGGCTTTTTTTTTTGCTAAAAATTTATTTCATTGAAAGGGATAAAAAGAAGACTTACAAAAGAAATATAAAACCACTAGCTAATTCAATCCTCCCACCTTCGGCATGGCCATTAGCAGAGGAAAGAAAAGCACTAAGAAAAATGAAAATGGGGACGCCCATCAGAGTCCCTTGCAAGAAGGTCATGTATACGAGTAGGATGGCTTAATATTCTATTTTTATTTTTGTAATTCCATCTTTGTGTGGGGGTTGTGTTTTGATCTCCTTCTTCTGCTGATGGCAATGCCGAAGGTGGAGTAGGAGTTTCTTCTCAATCCTCTTGTTTTTGTGGTTGTTTTGGGGTTTTCATGTCTCCTTTCAGCTTTTGTACATTACTTCTTTTTTTCATTTTTAATATTTAATACAAATGATTTTTAGCGAAAAAAAGTGTGAATCCAGCTGATCATGGTCATTGAGAAGCCAAATTTTGACAGGACCATGAAAATAAAATCCTAGGAGAGGGTATCGAAATCTTTCCTTATGTCGAGCTTTAGACCCAAGCCTCCCCCTCTTGAGGTCTTCCCCATTAAATTAGCAAGCTCCGAAGCCAGACCAATATTTGACTGAATTATTTTCCCACGTTGGAATGCACCTTGCTCAGGGGAAATAATTCTAGGAAGAAAGCTTGAGATACGAATAGCCATGATCTTAGATAATATTTTACAAAAAAAATTGCCCATACATAAGGGCCTAAATTTATCCAAGGATCTAGGTCCATCTATCTTTGGGATTAATAATAAAAAATTATTATTAATGCTGTTCGGAAGCGTACCTGACAAGAGAAGTGCTTTACCGCTCTGCATACATCACCATGAATAATATCCCAACATTTTCTATAGAAAGCTCTTGTGTAGCCATCAGGTCTAGTTGAGCTATTAGGATCTAAGTCCCAAATAGCCACCTTAATTTCTTCCTCTGAGGGGATCGAATCAAGAAGAGCCAAGTCATCACAATGTAAGACTTTACTGATTGATTCCAAGATGTCCAGATGGTTTTGGAGGTCCACTCTTGTTTGGAATCGAGCATAAATTTAGAGAGATAATTCCCCATCCGGTCACGGTCTCTGATAACCAAACCATCTTCACTATCAATGCTTCTGATAGTATTTTTTGACCTCTTAATTTTTGCCATCACGTGGAAGAATCTGGAATTCCTATCACCTTCCTTCAACCATCTGATTTTGGACTTTTCTGCCCACAATTTCTCATGGTTGTCCATGGCTTTCCAGTGACGAGTTTTTGCGTCTACCTCAGAATTAAAGAGATCCTCTGACATTCCTTCTTCCTCAATTCTTTTTTGAATATCCTCCAACGCAGCCTGAGAGCGCAAAAGCTCATCTTCCAGATTAGGGAAGGCAATTCGAGACTAGGAGCAAATAATAGGCTTCAGCCCTTTTAGCTTTTTAGCCAAAGAAGAGATAGGAGAGCCATGGCAGGCAGGGTCCCCGGCATTCCCCACCATATTGGTAAAATTTGGGTGGTCCATCCAAAATTTATTCATCCGAAAAGGCTAATTTTTGGGCTTCGAGGAAGTCTCAGAGCACACCAGTAAAGGAGCATGATCAGAGGCAGTGCAAGTAAGAACCTGTTACATACAATCACTGAAGATGTTCAGCCATTCAGAGTTGACAAATGATCTGTCTAGGATGGTAGCAACATGCCCCCTCTTTCTGTTATTACTCCAGGTAAATTTCCTCCCAGAAGAGGGCACCTGAATCATGGAAGTCGCATCCACCATTGCGGTAAACTCTGTAGCCACCCCCCCCATGCAGAATCTTCCAGGGCCACGTCTTTTGTGATAAAAAATTATGGCCTTAAAGTCTCCCAATATCATTCTAGGTCTGCTCGAGGAACCAGCTATCAAGTTCAACCATAAGTTTCTGCGCTCTGCTCTGAGGCACTTAGCATGAACAACAGATATATGAATACAACGCCCCTGCCAATCAATCTAGAGAGAGAGATGCTGGTCAGACATAGAAGAGATTAAGGGATTCATCAAATTTCTTCTCCAGAGCACCCACAAATTCAGCTCCTTATTACACCTATGATTATGAATTAAATTGGGTTCAAAGCCAAGCTTATTAAAAAAAAAAGCCTTGGGAATTTCACAGGATCAATCATAGGCTCGGCAATACATATCAAGTCCGGCATATGATCACGAACCAGTTTCCTTAAGGACACCTTTGCAACATCCTTCTTCATACCACGGATATTCCAATAAAGAACACGCATGGTCAATTGATAGAGGAGGTAGATTGATTAGATCTCGTGAGTGTCTGATCCTTATGGGCATCCTTCTTACCCTTCTTCTTTTGCTGGATGACCCAACCATCATTTGCCTCTTCCCTATGTCTAGCAGCCCTATCAATGACATCAACCCCAGCAGCACCTCGATTCTGGCTTGTATGCCCAGTTCCACGACCAGAATTGAGCATCATGCCACTGTGGTGAGCATATTGAAGGCTCCTTCTAACAACTTCCTGGTGAGTAGTTCCTTGTAGCGTAGAGCCTGCAGGGAGATCCCCAGTTGGCTTGATCTCAGCCCCCAAGTCCAAATCCGCTTGTTCATCGGTAATGGGTTGCTCCATATCATGATTTGGCAATATACTATCCAAATTAGATCTTTCCACATCAAGGATAACTTCTAACCGTGGCTGGGTTACCATATTGGGGAGCATGTTATTATTGGTATGGGATATCTCTTGATCACCCAAGGGGGAAGGCCTCCTTGATTGAGGCGTGAAATCCTCAGAGATTCTTTCCTCTAATTCACCTTCCAGATTTGGAACAGGATCTCCATCACCGCTATCTGTGGAAGCTCTAGCTCCTTTTGGGGGGCTATGCTAGTCCTGCCACCTCCTCTGCCTTCTGAGGCGGGCGTCAACTCTGGAAAACAGAGGGTTGGTTCTAGCTGAACTAGCCACTCGTTGTGGCTTCTCGTCGGCGTATACAGCGCCAGGAATGCGAGGCTCCCTCTCCACTTCGGCCTCTCTGGCATTAGCTAACTTCTTGTCTCTGCAAGAAGAAATCGTGTGACCTAGTTTTTTACAAAAATCGCAGCGACCAAGGCTGTCTTCATATGTGATTTTTTGTTTGAACCAGAAAAGTGTGGATGTTCCAGGATGTCTTCTCTCTACTTGGATCTCCTCCGATATTATACCTCTGGTCTCCATCTCGACCAAACACACAAGCAAAGTTGCCGTACATGACTTGCTTGGTGCGCTGATCGAGCGCCACAGGCCTACCTGCCGCCTTTGCCATAGTCAGAAGGACCTTCTTGTGCCAGTATTCCAATGGCAAGTCAGGGAATCTGATCCAGACCAAAGCCTTATTCACATGTTTTTCATGGATATTAAAGTCAGGGCACCACCGCTAAAATCTGATGTATTGGCTTCCCAGTCTAATTGGGCTGTGCTTCCAGATGGAGGCCATATCACTTTCGGTGTCAAACTGAAAAATGGTGAACCCTTTACCCATGGGAACCATCTTCACCTTTCCCTTCAACTTCCAACCTTCTACGGCCTCGTGTCTTATTGCATCCAAAGAAATATATCAAAAATTAATACTTTCGATCAAAGCAAAATAGTATTTCTCTAGTCTATCTTCATAAGCATCCTGAGGGATGATGATCTTGGTGGAGGTACCAGCATAGATGGGATCAGGGAGATCATCTACCTCAGGGAAAATACTCCCAATTGCCGACGCATATGATTTTTGATTAGGTGCCGTAGGGGAATTAGGAACTCGATCCACATGGGGGAACCATCAGGATCCTGCCCATTGCCCAATACTCTTGTTGCATCTAGCCCTCCAGGGTTGCTGCCCATTGTTGCCATCGCCCTCTAACTGAATCTCCACCCAGTTCAGTTGTTCGCAAACTTATCGTTAAGTAATCCCCCGTTGTTTCCTGAGCCTCCTCTCCCAAGTCTCAATGTCAAGTTAGGTTGCTCATAAGTGCTTCCTGTGCCTCTTCCTAATGTAAGATCCAGAGAGACATTTTGCTGAATTGGCACATTAACAATCCACTTTACATATGATATCTACTTCGTTGTAGACATTCAAAATATTCCCTGCCACACTTAGAGGCCAAAAAATATTATCTAGTCCAAAAGTCAGGTGTTGTAGCTTGTCAGCCTTGGTCCACCCCTCCATCATGGACCAGCCCTGTTGAACCGCATACTCCGCCCCAAGAGCTCTGGCACATTCTTCAGTGAGGTTTCCTGTAGTATAGGTATATATAGACTTGTTACTTAAGGGTGCAAGCCCTTTGGAGAGGAACTCTCCCACCTCTCATTTGTTTTGATATGTTGTATTAATATAAGTATTAATTTATATTATAAAATAAAGTTTCAAAATTGTGGCATGTCCCCTTGTTTTACTTTTACTTTAACTTATGGGTCTTGAGCTCAGGGAAGTTTTGAATGAAAAAATTAAAAACAAAAAAGCAAAGGCCAAAGACTTATCCTTTAGGACAAGTTGTTTAGTCCCACATTGGAAATAGAGGAGTGGAAGTGTGGGTATATATAGGCTTTTTTTTTTGGTCGAAAAAACAGAATATATTGAAATATGATTAAGTACAGTCAGTTAGACATTGTTGTGCTAGGCACAATGTCCAAAAAGGGGGACTGGTTCTGAATCTTCCATAACTTTACATATGATATCTACTTTGTTGTAGACATTCAAAATTTCCCTGCCACACTTAGAGGCCAAAAAATATTATGTCGTCCAAAAGTCAGGTGTTGTAGCTTGTCAGCCTTTGTCCACACCTCCCTCATGGACCAGCCCTGTCGAACCGCATACTCTGCCCCAAAAAGGAGAGCTTTGGCACACTCTTCAGTGAGGTTTCCTATAGTAAAGGTATATATATATATATATATATATATATAGACTTGTTACTTAAGGGTGCAAGCCCTTTGGAGAGGAACTCTCCCACCTCTTATGTGTGGGGGTTCTTAGGGTGCTTTTGAATTGCGCACACACCGCGCCGAGCCAGGCTGTGGCTAAGGTCGAGGTAGGGGTCGGGGTGTGGGTGTGGGTATGGGTCAAAGGATTCTTATCTTTGAGATCATAGGTGTCTATACATGGATAGTTGCCTTTGTACAGTGTACAGGTAGCACCCATATGAACATCTATATATTCGGTTTTGGATAGAATACAGATATACAACGCTTTTTGGCAATTTTCTCTCTTCCTCTCCTCCTTCTCTGTTCCTTGTTTTGAATGCTGCATAAAATAGTATTACAAACAATGCTTAGTGAGCCTAGCCTTTCTCTCCCAAAGGATCAGAGTCTGTGTACAATCAGACAAAGATCACAGGGTTGTTTTATCTTGGAGGTAAAACACAGGAATCCCCAGTTGTACTTCTATAGGGGGTGTTTCAGACCTTAAGGAGAGTATCTTCTGATATAACTCAACCCACCTTGGTTCGTTTGCTTCAACATCACTACACCAAAAGTTTGTCTTCTGTAGTACTAGAATACTTCCATTCATACAACGGTCTTATATGGCTACTCCTTTACTACATGATTCAAAGTTAATGGAACTCCAAATTTGGCAAAAGGACTTGGAGGAGGAAGCCTAACAATGCAAGTTTCTTTCCCACCAAATGTGATACATTGAAGTAGTAAAGATCATCTTGACAACAAGATCACCAAGAGAACTGTCCTTGCACTCTTGATCAACCACCACTATTCTCCCTCAATAGGGTGCAAAAGTGTAGACGTTGAATTTTTTACACATTGGGAGAACGTCTTAGAGATGATGATTAAGGCTCAATTGACTCACATTACGATCGAATGGAGAATATTACTATTTACTCCTGACCTAATTCCTATACCCGAACCTTCCCAAATAGAACCAAAATCCCTAGGATACCTTTATTTGATCATTTTAGGCCCTTGTGCAAATTCCATCACAATCTGGCATCAGTGTGGAAATGACTATTTTACCCTTGACATTTCTCGATATGCAGACCCCTCAATTTGAGCCAAACCCTTGGTATTACATTATGTGGCTATTTTAATATTAAGGGTGAAATTTTGTCCAAATACAATAACATTTGGTTACCTTTTAATGTGAAAATTACCACTTTTCCCTTAATATATTCTTGATATCGTGGCCTCATTTAAGCTGCGGCATTGTTTTGTGGATTCCTTGATTTCCGTGTTATTTTTATTTAGAATCCAAACTTACTTACCATATGGATGGCAATTTCTTCACGAATGCTTTATGGAGACATGTGGAGCATCAAAATTGGCCACATAGATTGAAAAAACATCTTATGTTATCCAACTTGTTATATTTATGTAGGCTATTCAAGGGAAAGCAATTGTATATTGGAAGTGATTTGGAATAGTCTTATGGTTTGGTTTTTGTTGAAAACTTTGGAATTTTTGTCAAGCCCAAATAAAGAGGGAAGCGGTTGGTTAGAGTATAAGGGTATGTATGGAACTGTAAAAAGAAGCGACTTTTTTTTTTTTTTTTTTATTAATAAAACATATATATGACATCAAAGTTTGTTTTTGTGCTGTACTTTAATGATCAGGTGAAAAAGAAAACACATTTGTTGGTCATTGGAGATATAGATTTGAAATTATTTATAGAAGGCAAGAACATATATTTGTAACAAAAACCAACCCAGTGGACTTGATTCTGAAGCTCGACTCTCTCCATCACCAACACCACTACCAGTGCCATTGCTACACCGCCACCGCTACTGCCCCCACTACCACCGCCAACTCACCACCACCACGACCCTCACCCCTCCATTGTTGCCACCACCACCACTATCACAGAACAGAAGATATACTAACATGCATTTCATAAGTGTTTTCGCTATTTTTTAGTGATAGATTTTTTTCTTTCCTTTTTGGTAGGTCATGATGGCAATGGGACATATAAGTATTGTTACACCTATGCCTAATCCGGTAAAATTTAAACTTTTATTAATAGGTGATGCACCAGAGAGTGTCAACACTGGTGACCTATAGATGGGTATGGTATACTGTTTGGAATGACGGGATGACCCTTCGTGTCAATGCAAAGTGCCAAGATAGTTGGAAGGGTTTTAGACCACCGAAACCTTGGTAGTGAGTATCCTAACCTTCCTACTTTACACTACTTGAGCATGTTAGGTGTAGCTAATTTATGCGCACAAACCCCTATAAGAGCCCCCTCCTCAAATGGGAAAATGCCACTAGAGAAATCTAGTCAAAACAAGTACATCAAGGGCTACCGGTTGATCATCTTCCATTTGCTTAATTACTGAAAATGACCATTTGTATATGGAGAAATTATGCAGAGGGATTCCTGAGATGACTGACCTCACTAGCTCCACATGGCCCGCCATAGATAACTTTTGCTTTCCATCCTAACAGCCTCCCTTTTATTTTATCCATCAGCAGAAGAAGAGCCTCTTTCCGAACTCTCACTTTGAAAATTTTCAAGGGTGAAAAATTACATATTGGAATCCCTAATACATAAGAGATTTGATGTTTCCTACTAGGCTGAATCTTCCCAAGAAACAACTTACTTTTCTTTAAATTTATAAATTTCCTAGAATAGCTTTGATATAATTCCACAAAATTATTTAGAGAACGCACATACCTTAAGGACGCATTCATGAAAAATGAGATGTCATTGGCAAATAAGATATGGCACAGAACATAAGCACAACAAGGACCAGGAAGGGGCTAAAATTTTCGATTCTCTGATAATTGATGGAGAACTTTGCATAACACTTCCTCCACCAAGATGAAGAGAATGGGGAGAGAGTATCACCCTAACAAAGACCCTTCTCCACCCCAAAAAAGCTCACTAGACCACCGTTGAAAAGAATCAAAGTCTTTTTCGAAATGATAAGCCGACACATATTTGTTGCTAGAACCAAAATGCCTCAGAACCGCAAACAAAATGTCCCATAATAAAGAGACATAACATTTTTACACGTCCAACTTCAACCCAATACCACCGCCGCAAGGTAGCGAACATCTAATTAGCTAGCTCTGATGCCATTCTGGTATCTGAAGAGATTATTTTACCTTTCTGGAATGCTTCCTGCTCCTCTTTAGAAATCATTCTAGGAAGAAGACAGCCAAATTTGGATGTAATAATTTTTAAGATAACATTGCATATAAAATTACCCATACAAATTGGCCTGTATTTCTCCAGAGAGATCGCACCTTCCACCTTCGGAATTAGAGTAACAAAGCAATTATTTACTCCTTTCGGCATCTTCCCCTTTATGAAGAAAGAAAATTGTAGCTTTACAATTTCACCACATCCCAGACTTTTGGAAAGAAGGCCCCTCCAAATTATTCAGCCCTGGCGGGCTCTCTGGGTCCAGGTCCCACACAGCTAATTTGATTTCATCAAAAGAAGGAACTGCTTCCATTCTTTAGATGTCACTCATGTCCAACACTGGAGGAATACAATCAAGGAGAGACTGGTTTTGCACCAGTGGTAACTCTATGAGAGGTTTCCTAATAATCCGAGACGTATGTGGTCAACTGGTCTTGATAAGATACAATAGTACCATCATCCTTTCGAAGAGATCGAATTCTCTGCATAGCTTGTTTTATTTTAGCTGACAAATGGAAGAACTTTGAGTTCTTATCACCATTCTTCATTCATCTGATTCGAGACTTCTCCGTCCATAATTTTTCATGATTTTCCATTGTCTTCACATAGGTCATCTTCGCATCAACCTCGCGGTCAAATAAAGAGTCATTTATTCCCAAAGTCTCAATCTCCCCTTGAATCTAATCTAGACTCTGTTTAGCATTCTGAAGTGGCACCTCAAAATTTAAGAATGTAGATCTTTCCCAAACCCTCAATATTGGTTTGAGACGTTTGGGCTTTCGAGACAAAATGTAAATCAAACTACCCCTTACTTCTGCTGCCCATATATTTCTCACCACAGAGATAAAGGTATTGTCTTCCATCCAAAATTTATGAAACCTGAAAAGAATATTATTTGGCTTGTATCCTGCCTCTGAAATGATCAACAATCGGGTATGATCAGATGCAATATGCTACAAAACCTTTTGCGAACAATCTTGAAAGAAAGAGAGCCTGCTATCTAAGCAATAACTTCTATCCAAAACTGCTTCAAAACTACTTCCACTTGTCCCCTCTTTCTATTATTTGACCAAGTGAATTTCCTACTTGAAGAGGGAATTGCCAGCAGAGAATTCGCATCCAACATAGCATTGAAAACAGCCTCTGACCCCACATTAACCTACCTGGTCTTCTCTTCTCATGAGCATTAATCCTTTACCACCACCCAAGGATCTGAACTTATAAGGAGACCCACTAATTCCATCCATAGTCATCTCTACGAGTAGCCCTAAAATAATTTACGTGAACAATAGTGACACAAACTCTCCTTCCTTTCCACCTAACACTGAAAGATATTTGTTGATCTGACATTGCCATTATAACCAGACTACTCAGAGAGAGTTTCCACATGACCCACAAACTAGCAATTCTACTTGTTCGAGAACTACACAAACACTTCGCTACTTACCCCAACTTATTAAAAACAAAGCACGCAATTTGCATACCTCTACCGTTGGCTCCGCAATACAAATAGTATCCAAAGAATGTTCCTTAAGAAAATTACATAAGGCCCTTCTAGTAGCGACCTTCTTCAAACCTCTAATATTTCAAAATAAAACTTGAATGAGTTACCGTTTAGAAGAAGAGACCTTGTCAGTCTGTTATTACTGACCCACCTTTCCATTTTTATCTTTTTGTCATTTGACATCAACAGATGATAAATCCTTTGCCGCTTCATCCATTCTATCAATCTCAGGGTGAGTTAGGATCACCCTCCCCCCTGCATCACAGAATTTGGTAACTGGTAACTTTCATCACGACAGATCCAAGCAACCGAGCCCACTATATATGAGTTCTTCTCCTTTGAAGGTGCAGGAATGAGTTGATCCAAGCCAACTTCTGCCCCACCTCTAGCACGATCATAGATATCTGAAATTAATTCTTTTGTCTCTCCTTCACAGAAACCCTTTCCTCTTCCAGAGATTGACACTCCTCAATCGCATCTTCCTCCCCATCATGAGAGGGACTCACACTTTCTCCCTTAGACAGTTCAGCCTTCAAAAATTCTCCACATGAGCAAGAAAAAGGTGAGGCGTTGAGAGAGGAGCATGTGGGATGAATTCTCAAAACACGATCCAGATCCTATGAGCTAAAGAGCAAGAAAAGGGCAAGGCATTGAGAGAGGAGCATGTGGGATGAATTCTCAAGACACGACCCAGATCCTTTGAGCTCAAGAGCAAGACAAGCGCGAGGCGTTGAGGGGAAACATCATACCCAGAAGTAAGTAAGTAAAGGTAAAAGAACAAGAGAAAGAGTAAGAAAGAAAATATAGGTTAAAGGGGAAAAAGGATAATGTTGAGTTTGATTATTGTTTGATTTTGAACAACACGCCGGTTAGTATATGTATGATCAGATATATTATATTTCCAGATTTATGCATTTACAAAGTAGCACATGATTTGTATGATGTTTCTATAGTCATGCATGTTTTATTTCATGATATGATTGTGTTTTCCTCACTGAGCTAATTGAGCTTACCCTATGATATAAAACTATTTTACAGAGCCAGAACATGTGCCATGTCGTTGTACACAGTGTGTATTTGGTGATAGAGGTGTTGATTTTCCTTCCTCCAAGGAACAATCTGAAGATATAACAATTTCAGACTTTACTAGACTTTTTGAAAGAATGTTGTAATAACTTTACAATGGATTACAGTACTTTTTATGTATTTGATATGTATAGACGTATTAAGACTATTGATGTGTAATGAAGTTATAAGTACGACTTAGCTTCCGCTACAGTATTTATGATATGTTTTTATATTAGTTTCTGTTGCGTATATGTGTTTGAGTAAGAGAATTGGAAGATTATGCCATTATTTAACGATGGCCCGTGAGGGCTTGCACCCATATCTCACCCGGATTTGGGGGAGGGATGTTCATATAGGGAGATAGACAGTGGAACATAAATGTTAGAGTGAGAGAGAGAGAGAGAGAGAGAGAGAGAGAGAGAGAGAGAGAGAGGTGGAGAGTAGTGGTTTAATTATAAAGGAAGAGTGTACGTACAACTTTTTCAACAAGAAAATAAAGGAAAGAAAAGAAGGGAAAGGAAAGAAGAGAGTTAAGAGGGAGGTGGACTATTGGGGAGGCTGTGTTTTATTCAAATCCAAGTAAATAAAGTGGAGAAAAGGAGGAGGAGAGAAAGGACTCCAACGATTTTAGTGGAGGAAGAGCTTCACAATAGAAATTTCAGAAAAGAAAGAGGAAGTAGAGATGAGGTTTTTAGCTTCTCAAAACTTAGCTTTTCCATAAACTTAGTTCTTCCATGGTTGCATATGTTTGAAAAGAAAGAAATGAAGAGAGAGAAGTGAGTTGGGTGAGGGGGCTACTACCATGGCCAGGTTTCAATCCAACTTCACAGCTTGCTACTGCCCAGATGAGCTCTTGGCTTCTCCTTCCCTATTCTAATATTTTAAAGTCAACTTTGTTTAGTATGTTTGCAAAAAAGAGTTGCAGCAACTATAGTTAGAATCCCACTGTTATTTAAATTCTTAAAAGGCATTGTCCAAATGGGTTCAACAAAGGAAAATCTACCTTAAGGAAATTGAGATATATAGGGAACCTAGGATGCTAAAGCTGATTTAGATATATTGAAAGTCTTCCAAGAGATCAGCTCTGATGGTAAAGAGTAAATAAAAAGAGAGAAAAGAAAGGGGAAGTTTATGGCGACGTAGAATAAAATCAGTTTTGTTCTGTCAAGGATGTCAAGGACAGAATCTGGGCCGAAGAAAGATGCAGATAGAAACTTGACCTCTGAATTTATTTTCGAGTTGAAATTTTTACTATATGATCATTATGATGTCTAGATGTATCCTAGAAAAATTTGAGCTTGATCTAATCTCATTTTCTATGTTTGAAAATTACATACCTGAACCCAGTCTGTTAACATGATAGAAACTGTGATATTGTAAAAGTGGAGTTAAAGACCCAACTTATAAGTTGAATTTAGATGTGATATTTGGTCTGTGTAAGTACCTATGAGTTATTAATCATTTTGATAATTTTACGATTCATTTGAGTACAGGAAGTATGATTTATATGTTCATAATTTTCGTTGCTCAGAATTCTGGTGCAATCTGTACATTAGGGTTGGGCTATATGAAATATATATAAAGCCTTTAATTTTACTTCTGATTTTTAGTGAGTAACCTGGTTCCTAAGTTTATATCATGAATAAAGAAATTTGAAATTATTTGAATTCAGGAACTATTAGTTTTATAATTGTTACTATCATTACTCAGATTTTGGACAGATTCTCTGCACTAGAATCAGTTAAATAAATAAGAGTGAGACGTTAGAACTGGAAGCTGAATTTTGGCTGAAAGAATGACCTAAGAGTGAGTTAGCCCTATGTAATTTTGGGAGATACGTAAAGGGGATAAAATCATGGATGTTCTGGGTTGTTACCAGTGTACTTACCGACATAATTTTGGTATAACTATAAAGGGATTTTATTGGCATCTTGCCTATTAAGCTAAGATCAGTAGAAAGAGAGATTTAATGACACGTACTGTTATGTAGGAACTTGAAGTCCAAGTGGTTTGAAAGCATTGGAAGTTGTGTAAGTACAGTAGAGGACATTTATAGTGGAGGTACACAGGTGAGGGGAATTCGGCCATATCCTTGCATGTTTTTGTCATTTACAATATATGTATGAGGGAACCTTAATCCTGAGTAGACCCACAAGACAAGTGGTGGGATATTACTAGCTGATCCTCCTAGGGTTGGTACACTTTCCTTTTATTGACTAAAAGGTTTTGCAACTTAAATAATAAGTAAACTATTTACTTATCACACTGTCATAAGTGAGTGGTAATTCAAAACCCACAAATTATCTTAAGTATTTACCTTTATTTTTTTTGTTAATAAAAGATCAGCAAACTTATATTATGGAGAAAAAAAAAAGATAGAAAAATGTACAAAGAACACATCCAGAAAAACCTAGACACCACAAAGACAAATCTTAGTCTCTCTACTTTACCTGTCTCTACTTTACAATGTTGTTCACAAAGTGGTTGTGGGATGCATATAAAACCAATTGATATCTTGGTGCTTTGAACAAAAATGATGGTCTTATAAAAAATACATGCATAACATTTCATAAAGTATTTCTCACTGTCACAGAGAGATTAACTCTATGGCAAATAAATTAACAAAGCATGCACCGACAACAAGAAGTTCAAGAATCTGGAATGCAGCTCCTTAGTTCATTAACCATGATTTAAGCTGAGATTTCCAACAAAGACCCAGATTTTCATTTATGTAATTTTGATTTGATTGGATTGCCTTCTTTGTTGCTGGCCATGCCCAAGGTGGTGTAGTGATCTAATGTTTGTTTTGTAAATTTTATCTTGTTCTCATTTTAATGATATATTTTTGCTGACTTTTAGCCAAAAACAAAGGTCGTTCGACTAATCAATGTGGAATAGAATTCTAATATCGTTTGCAGCCATAATCTATCGGAAACATATAATCAGAGAATCTTGATTATGATTGGACATAAAACTTACATAAAACACTTGTAAATATAATTATTTAATTAATAATAATTTGTAAATACTTTACAAAATTATCACTGAGCTCAGAATTTAGTCACAATCAAATCAATTCCCACTTGATATTTTCCATGAACGGGAAGTTCATTTTATATTGAGAATATTTCTCATTTTTTAGGTTATTTTGGGGGTAAAGAGAATATCTGTCATTCACATATGAATGCTATGAACTCAGTGCACTGATGATTAGACAGTATTAACATATCTTTTGTACACCAAAATGCAAAATATATAACTGCAATAGTGAGGACCTCTTAGGTCTAGAGATCAATCAGTATTCCAACGATAAGAATCTTGTGACCAAATTACATCAGATGGTATTCAATGTGCAATTTTCATATGATTCAGTTCGATTCATGGGTAAATCATTTTTTATGGAGAAGGAAAACTTTTTCATTTATTTATTAATAGAGGATAAATCTCTTTTATCTTATCAATACATTTCTTTGGACCAAATTTCCTTAAGGCCATGAATCTGTTCACTGCTGACCTCAAGGCCACTTGCATAGGGATCTCATTCTTTCCATCCACGCTGTCAGCGGTGAAGAAAGACTTTGTCCTATTTTTTTTATAGAGTTTGTGGGTTGTCTCTTCTTGTTGTTGTCTGCATAAAGTATAGTATACTTGTCTCTTTCTGTTCCAAGTGGCAGATATGCTGTGTAGGACAAATTCGTTTCCTGTTTTTCTGAATATTAATAACCTAATCAGTATAAGAATAAAAATCTTTTTTCAAAAATTTAATCATTAGGTATAATTTTTCTTTCAGCATCTTAATTAATTAACAAACTATAAAACAATTCCAATAAAAATTTATTGAAGCTTCTTGGGCAAACTCAAAGGTTGATGACTTGATGGTTTACAAACCTTCAAAACCAGGTGTTCACGGATTTTTTCAATGCCCCATCTCTAAAAGGAGCTTGTTTGTATTTAAATACTGTTTGTCTCCTTAGACATTTCAAGCATTTGGTCTGAGTAGTTAACCGGAAATATTTTATTTAACTAAAGATGTGGATGTTTCAACTATTTCTTAAAAAATTCAAGTGGCATAGACCATTCGAATGACTTAAAGCCCCATATACTTGACTGGACACTCAAATCTTTTTTTTTTTGATTAATTTAAGAAAAAAGTGTATGTAAGCATAATGTGTGGCCTACCTGCCCTTTCTAAATAATAATAATAATAATAAATTAAAAAAAAAAAAGTGAAATTTTGAGACCATGGTTTCCGGATGGGTGGGAGAGGGTATCATGCAACAGGGGGAGGTTACTATTGACTTCGCTCAAATAGGGAGGGATATTTCAAAACCCTAGGATGGTGGCTGAACTCTACACTATAATGGGGGAAAATTTTCTCTCCAACCCCACAAAAAGGAAAAAAAAAATTGTCAAGTTTTGCATTTTGCTTTGCGCCCTTTGGCATCTATCCCCTTGTTGCAGGATACCTACCACTCAAACCCCATTGTGTTCAATCTACTTATAACTTCATCCATCTTAAGAGTGAAATAAAACAAGACAAATGAAAGGATTGAGTGAATCAAGCAAGGTGGTAAGTTGACATTGACCTTTTGTTGTCTTAGGCTTTGGATAAATACCAACTTGGTGATGAAGTTAGAAAGAAGGAAGGGACATGACCGGTGCGAGGATGGCTGAGAATATTTTGGTAACCGGTGCTCAGGAGATTGGACATGACCCGGGGGGAGGAAGACCGCCAGATAGAGGGAGGCAACTTCGCATGACAGATTACTGGAAGCCACAACCAAAGGCAGATTTGGAGTCGATCTCTGAATTTGTCCCAGGAGGTAATAAAGACGACAATAGAAGAGAGAAAGGAAGACCAGAGGCAGTGAAGAAGACCTACTCTATGGTGGTGGGTCGATCTTTGCCGGATGTGGAGAACTTTCCGGAGCCAATATACGATGGATCACACACCAAGATAGTAATCCCGCAGGATGCGTATGAGGAGAGATTAGAAAAGTTCAGATTTGCCTTGATTGGTCGAGCCAATTTCAGGTTTTTGTCCTTGTATGATATTCGGAAAGAGGCAAAGGAGGGATGGAATTTGAAGGGAAGAATTGCCTTGTCGCCTATGGGAAAGGGATTTATTCTTTTCCAATTTGAAATAGAAGTGGATATGGCTGCTGTTTGGAGAAGAAACATGATAAAAGTTAGAGGTCAATTCATCCATTTTCAATGATGGAAACCGGACTTTGACGTCCATGCGGTGAACAATCCAACCAAACTAGTGTGGATTCGGTTTCCAGATCTCCCTTTGGAGTACTGGCATGAGAAGATTCTATTAACAATGGCCAAGGGAGCGAGAAGACCAGTGGCATTGGATAGACGAACCAAATCTGCGGCGATGGGTAATTTTGCGCGTATTCAGGTAGAGATTGAGGTTGGGGCCAAAAGAGTGGAGGAGATTCAAGTAGAAAGGAAGCAGCCAGGATCGGGAGAGGTTTTCTGGTTTAAACAAATGATTGCTTATGTGGATAGCTTGGCCAAATGCGGATTCTGCAAAAAAGTTGGTCATACTTTATTCCAATGTAGGGAGAAGAAGGACGTTGAAGCTCGTGGCATGGAGAACATCGACCTTGGCAAAGGGGTGGCGGCCATGGAGAACGATGGTGGTGCTGGGCGGAGGCCAAACGCAGATGGTGGTGGATCGGATGAGGGATTTCTTTCCAACTTGGAAAGAAATCATTCCCAATCAAGATCTCCCTCTATGGGAAATAATATCCTGCCTAAGGAAGGAATGTAGGGGCAGGGAGATATCTCAATTCTCCTTCCTCTTGAGAAGGCGCCTAGTATGGAAACATATTTCCAAAATATTGGGAACCCCAACGACCTAGATGAGGCTGAGGTGGAGTCTTCAAATGAGGCAGACCATGGGCAGGAAAATGGGGCGGACATGGATCCATATCCAGCTCCAAGAGATGAATCTGAAATGGAGCAGCGAAGGTTGAATTTTTAAATTGAAAGGGAGGACGGGATGCATAATATTCAGGGCACTGGAATAGGGTCACAGCAAAGTGCTCTTCTGGTTGATAATGTTTGTTCCCATCAGAAATATCTAAATGAGGCGATGATTTTTTATCATGAGGATGTGGCGGAGGTGGATAGAGTTTGTCGTGAGATGGAAAAAAGGCAACAGAAGGGGAAGAATACCTTTACTCAGGAGCAGGCTTCTAGAAAGTCTGACATATTTGTGCTTTTAAAAAAGTGATTATGAAGATCATGTTTTGGAATATTAGAGGCATGAAGAAGAAGGCTGCAAGATTGGCCTTAGGAAATTTGGTGAGGGTGCATTCGCCGGAGATAGTCTGTTTAGCTGAACCGATGATAGAGGTTAAAAAATTCCCAAAGAGATTTTTTAATAAGCTAGGCTTCGATGCAGATCTCATTCATAATGAGAGATCGGACAAGGTGCCAAACCTTTGGGTTGTTTGGAGAAGGGGCATGATAAAACCACATGGAATAACATTCTCAGACTAGCACATTTCGATGAGTGCTTGGCGGCAGAATACTCACTTTGTGTTTATCTTTTGTTCATGCCAACTGCTTTAGGGCTGCTAGAAGAGAGTTGTGGACTAATTTATCTGCAGACTAATTTAGCTGCTTCGAATCCTGGTCAGGGTACGCCATGGTTGGTGGTTGGTGACTTTAATGCCACTCTGTTGGTGCACGAGAAAAGGGGTCCTGGTACCTTCAATATGGGCTCTGCCACTGAGTTTGGAGCAATGATCGATGGGTGCTCTCTTATTCAAATCCCGTCACAGGGACGCAAGTTTACCTGGACAAATAATAGAAGAAAAGGAAATGTTATGGCGAAGCTAGATAGAAGTCTATGCACAGATGATTGGTTCTCTCAGTTTCAAGATTGTCATCAAAAGGTGATCTCCATAGGAGCATCTAATCACTCGGCGCTGATGGTAGTGTCTGAGGCTTCACTAAAGCCTTTAAACTGTCCATTTCGGTTCCAACGATCTTGGGATGACGATGAAAATTTTAAAAAAATTGTGAAAGATTCATGGGATGATTGGATTAGTGGATCGGTCCTCTATGTGTTTGGTTAGAAAATTAAAAGACTGAAAGTTGCGATGAAGGAGTGGGCTAGAGAAACTTTTCCCAACGTGAACCTTGAAAAGGAGGAGGCGCTAAAGGGGCTCGAGAAGATCCAGCAGGAAATAGAGGAGAATGGGATGAATGATCAAGCCTTTGCTCGTGAGGCTGATGCGAAAACCAGATACCTCAAGGCGTTGGAGGTATACGAAAAATTTTGGGCTGAAAAAGCCCGGATTAAATGGAGATTACAAGGCGACAGAAGTTCAAAATTTTTCCATGTAGCGGTGAAGGTCAGAAGACTGAAAAATACTATAAGGAGCTTGAAAGCTGGAGACGGGCAGCTCATTACTGAGAAGGTGCAACTGGAGGAGTTCGTGAAGAGTTACTATGAGAATTTTCTCAAGAGATCCCCTACTGTTGAGCACATGGATATGCTGGAATGTATGCCTTCTGTGTTGGCAGACATAGATAGATGGAGAATGGACTCGTTGCCATCCAATGAGGAGATCAAAAGGGCGATTTGGGATCTTGATCCTGAGAGCTCGCAGGGCCAGGACAGATTTCCAGGTACGTTTTACAGAACTTGTTGGGAGATAATATCTGTTGACATTTGTAATGGTATTAGAGGAATTTTTAGTAGAGGTAGTAAGCCGTAATTTTTTGGTGCTTATTCCCAAGGTTGAGGGGGCGAACTCCTTAGAAAAATTTAGACCATTATGTATGGGAAACTTTTTCTGTAAAATTGTTTCTAAAATCATGACCATAAGACTATCAGTTGTGATGCCTAGAGTAATTTCGGAGGAACATGGGGCATTCCAGAAGGGCAAAATAATTCACTCCAATATAACTCTGGCTTCAGAGTTAGCTAATATGATGTTCTCGACAACCAGAGGGGGTGCCATGGGGGTGAAGATCGACATTCAGAAGGCCTATGATACTGTTGCATGGGACTTTATCTTCCAGGTGTTGAGAAAGTTTGGGTTCTCAGAGAATTGGATTTCTTGGTTGTTCCAGTTGCTGGTCTCTACGAAGATTTCCATTCTTCTTAATGGGGGCCCAATAGGGTACTTCAGTGTCGAGAGGGGTCTGAGACAAGGGGACCCTATCTCCCCTATGCTATTTATATTGGCTGAAGAGGTCCTATGTAGGGTTTAAACAAGTTGGTGGAAGAAAAGAAATTAAAGCCAATCCAGGGTCCTCGAGGAGTGATCACTCCAGCTCATAGCATTTTTGCTGATGACATCTTCATTTTTGCCAATGCGTCAATCAGGTATGTGAGGAATCTCAAAAATTTCCTTTACAGGTACCAGGAATTCTCTGGGTAGTGTATCAATTTGGAGAAGAGTAAACTGTTTGTGGGTTCGGTCTCTTCCCAAAGAAAAAGGGCTATTGCGGATGAGCTGGGGATTCCTCTCTGTACTTTTACTACAAGGTATTTGCGGGTGAAAATTTTCAGAGGTAAAGTGAAAAGAGATGCAGTAATGCCTATTATGGACAGAGTGAAAGATCAGTTGGCAGGGTGGAAGGGTAAAATGCTTTCCTTGGCTGGTAGAGTGGAATTGGTGAGATCAGTAATTATGAGTATGCCAACTCATAGTTTCGCGGTGTACTGGTGGCCTCCGACATTAATTTCGACCCTAGAAACGTGGATGTAAAATTTTGTTTGGTCGGGAGAGATTGATACTAGGAAAAAAATTGTCGTTAATTGGGATCAATGCTGCAAACCCAAGGAGGAAGGGGGTTTAGGTCTGAGAAGATTGAGGGACGTTAATAAAGGTATGCTCTGTAAGACAGCATGGAGAATTAAGCATGAAAATTCTCTAGCTAGTAGATTCTTAAGAGCTAGATTTCTTAACAAGCAGG
>NC_056557.1:27249922-27251977 GCF_013358625.1 Macadamia integrifolia | reverse complement strand
AACTTATATCTGCGAGGATCGGTGTGTCTGGAGCCTTTCTTATGATGGGAATTTTAATCTGAGATCGGCATGGGAGGAAATTAGAGAAAAGAAGCCAACAGCCCCCTGGGCATCTTTAATCTGGTGTAAAAGTAGCAACCTAGGGTCTTGTCTCTGGCGTGGAGGGTGATCCATGGAAAGCTCCCTACAGATGACTTAGTCAAGAAGAAGGCAGTGCCCCTTGCGTCTAGATGTGCCCTATGTATGGCGGATGAAGAAACGATTCATCATGTATGCTTTTTCTCCAGGGAAATATGGCGTTCTTTATGTGCTTGCTTTAACGTCACTTGGTGCCCTCAAGGCTCGTTGTTGGAGCTCGCTCAGTGGTGGAAAAGAAAGAATAAAACAACAACCTGTAAGGAGGCTTGGTGCATGAGTTTTGGCATCGTTATTGATCATCTCTGGAGGGAAAGAAATTCCAGAATTTATGAGGGTGTCGAGCAGACGGCCAAATACTTATCTCTCATGGTGATGAAAGATATTAGAAGAAATGATCCTAGAACGAAGGGAGAGGTAAACACTTGGGCAGATTTGATGTGTTGCAGACGTCTAGGCCTATCTATTCAGCCTACTAGTCGCAGAGGTAGCCTGGAGGTTTGTTGGTGCAAGCCCCCTATAAATTGGGTAAAATTGAATTTTGATGGGAGTCCTCTGGGAAATCCTGGTCGGGCTGGAGCGGGAGGAGTTTTTCAGAACCATCTTGGTACTGTCTTGGGGTCATATAAAAAATTCATGGGTGTGACAGGCGTATTTGAAGCAGAGATAGAGGGCCTGGTAGAGGGGTTGATGCGAGCAATGGCTATGGACATCCAGCTTTTATGGGTGGAATTTGATTCGAGTGTAGTGGTTACTCTAATTCAGCAATGGAAGTTCCCATGGTTTGCTCTGCAAAGATGGATGTATCTTCGACCATACCTTAGAAGTGTATTCTGGAAAATCACTCATATATATAGAGAAGGAAATGCGGTGGCCAATTTCTTGGCTAGAGATGTGGCAAAGACTAGAGTCTCGGCTAATAATGTAATTTTCCCAACCAACATTGGGGATATTCTCTCTAGAGATGCTGAGGAAAGACCGAGCTTTAGATTTTTTTAATGCCTTCCTTTCCTTCCTGCTGATGGCAATGCCGAAGGTGGGAAGTAAGGGAAGGGGTGTGATTTTGTGTTTCTTTGCTGCTGTATGGATGTTTCTTTTTCTTATATTTTGACTTAATGAAATAATTTTAGCGAAAAAAAAAATGAAAGGATTGAGTTTCCTTTCACCCTGTGCGTTGGTTTGATCGTCAGATGCCAGATGACCAAGAGAGATGGTAATTTCGACGTCGTGAATAATGGGTGGGGATGTACTGAAGATCCAAGAGTCTATTAATGGTGTCACTTAACCTACAGAGAAAAAATTATTCCTTCAACATCTGAGAAAGAAATTTTTGGTGTAAATTTTTTTTTTTTTTTTTTAATTTATTTCAAAGGTTGAAATAAATGACATTCAGCGATAACATGAATGGTTCAACCTTTTGACAGGTGACTTTTGCAAAGGGGATTCCACCTATCCAAGTAGCAACTGTAATTTACCACATCATCAGCCATGTGGCACAAACTAGGTAGTCTATCAATGCCAAGCTATTTTTAACTATTTTGTCAATTTTTACTCCCAAATTTTGGATTATTTAGGGAAGGACCTAGATTCTATATATTTTCACTACCCAAAAAAATTTAGATACGGAAGCTTTAGCCAAGAAAACAAAATTATCTCTAAATTTTAATCTTACTTGACAAAATAGAATACAAATGTCATTTGATGTGAGGTTGCATCTTGGAGCAACGGTGAGGTTACTTCATTGCGATCTAGTGGCCGTGAACTGAGAAATAGTCTCTTCATGAAATGACCATCAGACTTCGTAGTGGTGGGAACCATAAGCCGTATAAATTTATGATCCTCCTCAAACCCCGCGGCGATAGGAACCTTATGCACAAGGTTCACCCACTTCTTCTTCTTCTTCTTTCTTTCTTTTTTTTT
>NC_056557.1:27225749-27249902 GCF_013358625.1 Macadamia integrifolia | reverse complement strand
GTGATGTGTCATACTACAATCATGATTTTACCAAATACATTCTCTTGATTTTGATCCAAAATAATTAGTAAAATATATATAAAAAATGAGAACTTTTGGGAGGGGGCATCATCCTTAGATAGATTGAGATAAACATGAGCGGTGGAGAGAGAGTTTCTGAAGCGAGTGCTCCGGGAGAACACGATGACCGGCCACCTGACAGAGGCAGGCAGTCTCTCCTCATGGACTTCTAGCAGACGAAGGAAAGCACGCCGGCAATGATTGGCTTGGCACCACCACCACTACGGGAGGAAGGGGTCGAGGTTGTTGCACAGGCAAGAAAGGCCTCTTATTCCTCCATTGTGGGCGGTGGAATTCCAGATGTTGATACACTGCCTGACCCCATCCAAGTTGGCTGTTTGACTTTGGTTATCATCTCGCAGGAGGCTTACGAAGAGAGATTAGAAAATTACAGATTTGCATTGATAGGGAGAACAAATTTTAGATTTGTTTCCTTGGATGAAGTTCGTAAGGAGGCGAAGGATTCATGGTCATTGAAAGGAAGGGTTGCTTTTGCGCCAATGGGCAAAGGATTCTTTCTCCTAAAGTTTGAACTAGAAGCTGGCATGATCACGATCTGGAAAAGAAACATTGTGAAGGTTGGTACTCAAACAATTATGTTCCAACGCTGGAAAAGGGATTTCAATGTGCATGAAATGCAGGCAGTGATGAAGATGGTCTGGATTCGCTTTCCAAATCTGCTGATGGAGTATTGGCACAAGAAAATTCTACTCACCATGGCAAAGGCAGCAGGTAGGCTAATGGCGATTGATAGACGAACCTGAGCAGCTTCAATGGGAGGTTATGCTAGGGTTATGGTAGAGCTGGAAGTGAACAACAAGTGTGGAGGAGATACAAGTTGAGCGACGTCACCGTGGAACTGGTGATTGCTTTTGGTTCTCACAGTGTATACAATACGAAGACAACTTGGGAATGTGCGTGTATTGTAAAAAGACTGGTCATGCAATTCAGTCTTGCAGGAACTTGAAGAAACATAATGAACAACCTGTACGGCTCATGAAGGTGGTGGTGCGATCAGTGGTGGTGCGGCCAGTGGTGGTGCTGCTTGGCCACCATCCAGAGATCCTAAGTCGTCCAACAATGGAAATCAGGAGCCATGTCAACTAGCCAGCGAATCCCCTCGTCGAAGGAGTCCTTCCAGTTTAGGAGTCGTGGGATGTCAAAGATCTTCTCCGATTAGGGAAGTGGATCGCTGTCCACCTTCTAACGGATCAATTGAGATCCTAATTCCTGTCAATAAAGGAATAGCTGACTCAGCAGAAGGAAATCAAATCCAACTGAATCAAGACTTGCGTGACTCAGCTAGAGCATGCTCTCCCCTTTCTCCGCATCTCCTACTTAGTCGGGCGGGTCTTGTGTCAGAACCCGCTGCCCATATTCTTGATGACCATGGGTCTTCTTCCTCATGCAGTCATAGCCATGAAAACATTATTTCTACTGTGCATCCATCGTCTATTCAGGGTGGTGCAGTAGTAGTGCGTCATGAAGAGATCATCCGTATCGACGACTTGGCCATTCAGGCAGCGTCGATGCATCAATCAAATGCAAACCTTGGCCGTAGGAAGGAGAAAGGCGCTGTAAATCATGGGCAGACCAGAAGGTCTGAAAGTCTTGGTCAACACTAAATGTGATTTATGAGAGTCCTATACTGGAATGTAAGGGCTTAAGAAGGCTGTAGTGCGTCTGGCCTTGAAAAGTATGGTTAAGGAGAGAAATCCTGATGTAATTTGTCTCGCAGAACCAATGATAGATACATCAACTTTTCTTGCTCTGTATTTTAGTAGAATGGGGTATAATGTAGAGCTAATCTCGAATGAAAGAGTAGATAAGGTGCCAAATCTTTGGCTGATGTGGAGGAGAGGTATCTCAAAGCCGTCTATAATTTCCCTATATGATCAACAGCTCACTGCTCAGTTCGACTGAAAGGGCACAAATATTTTCCTCTCTCTAATTCATTCAAGCAGCTTTAGAGCAACAAGAAGGGACATGTGGACCTAGCTCGCTCCTGTTCCAAGGCAGATTGACCCATGGCTTATGGTTGGTGATTTTAATGCAACCCTTGCTTCACACGAAAAGAGGGGGCCAAGAGCTTTTAGTATGGGCTTTGCGGCTGAATTTGAGGGAATGATTAATGCCTATGCTATGATTCAAATCTCATCTCAAGGCCAAAAATTTACTTGGACAAATAACGAACGAAGGGGAAATGTGGCGGCTGTTCGGCTATTCTGGATAGAGGTTTTTGTAATGAAGCCTGGCTCAATCGCTTTCGCAATTGTGCACAGACGATTCTCCAACGAGATTTCTTGGATCACTACCCGCTTTTGATTGTATCGGAGGCATGTCCAAAGCCAGATAACTGTCCCTTTCGTATGCATAAATTCTAGCTTGAAGAGCAATCTTTTCTCAATGTGGTTAAAGATATTTGGTCGCAGAGTATTGTTGGCTCTGGTTCTTATGTCTTAACCCAGAAACTAAAGCGGCTTAAGCCGCCTATTAGTAATTGGTCCAGGCAGGTGTTTCCTAATTTTGAGCTAGAGTTGATAAAAACTAAGGAGGCCTTGACTGTAATCCAGAACAAAATCCAAGCTTCAGGCATGGATGACACTTTATTCGGGAAGGAAACAGATGCAAAAACAGCCTACCTAATTGCTCCAAAAAATCATGAGAAATTATGGGCTGAAAAATCTCGAGTTAAATGGCTGAAGCATGGGGACAGGAATACAAAATTCTTCCATCTCTATACTAAGATTAGAAGGGAAAAAAACATGATCAGAATGGTGCAGCTCCCTGATGGGTCAAAAATCTTTGATAGAGATGGGATATCCAACTACATGATTGAATATTTTGAAGACCTTCACAAGCTCTCGCGGACCTTTGATCACTTGGAAATCTTAGATGTAATTCCAAACCTAGTGGATGAGGTGGATACGCTTACCTTAGATTCCATCCCTGGTCCTGTGGAGATCAAGAGGGTGATCTAGGACCTCGATCCAGATAACTCTCCAAGTCTAGATGGCTTCCCAAGATCCTTTTTCAAACACTGTCGGGAGGCTGTAGCTAATGATTTCATTCGTTCAATCTAGGAATTCTTCATTTACGAGCACATGGCCACAGGTAACAATAACAATTTTCTTGCTTTAATTCCCAAAGTTGATGGTCCTTCCACCTTGGATAAATTCCGTCCCCTTTGCATGGGGAATTTTTTCTACAAAGTGATATCCAAAATATTAGCTACAAGAATGTCTTTTTTATTGCCTAGACTAATATCTAAAGAGCAAGGGGAATTCCAGAAGGGAAAATTGATCCAGACAATTATTGGCTGGCATCTGAGATGGCAAGTGTCATGTTCTCTGCAACAAGAGAAGGGGGCATGGGGATCAAGATAGATATTCAAAAGCCTTCGACACCATCTCATGGGATTTTTTATTTCACATTTTGAGACGTTTTGGTTTCTCTGTGAGGTGGGTGAACTGGATATATCAGATTCTCTCTTCATCAAAAATTTCTATCTTATTAAACGAAGGTCCTGTGGGTTACTTCAATGTTGAAAGAGGCTTGCATCAAGGAGACCCGGTTTCCCCCATTCTTTTTATTTTTGCCGAGGTGGTTTTGTGCAGAGGCTTGAATAGAATGGTTCAGGGGGGAAAAAAGCCTTTATAGGGCTCTAGAGGTGAGTTGATGCCAATCCATCTTCTTTTTGTTGATGACATATTTATTTTCATGAATGCTTCCATTAAATATATGAGGAATCTAGATGCTTTTTTGATGAAATATCAAGAGTTCTCTGGCCAACGGATAAACCTTAACAAAATTAAACTCTATATGGGAAAGATCAGCCCTGCCCGTATAAGAAATATCTCAGATGCTATAGGTATCTCGGTCTGCAATTTTCCTACCAACTATCCTGGGTTTCAAATTTTCAGAGGAAGGGTAAAAAAGCAATTCTTGCTTTCTATCGTTGACAAGGTGAAAGACTGAATGGCTGGCTGGAAAGGAAAATTGCTTTCCATGGCTGATTGAGTACAATTGGTGCTCTTTGTGATGCAAGGAATGCCTGTTCATAGTAGATCAACTTACTAGTGGCCAAATTTGCTTATTTCCTTGATGGAAAATGGATGTGGAATTTCATTTGGACGTGTGATACAGACAGTTCCAAGGCTATGACTCTTAGGTGGGACAAAGTTTGCCGGCCTAGGGATGAAGGTGGTTTGGGCATTCACCATCTCCGGGACATTAATAAATCTCTGCTTTGGAAACAATTGTGGAATATCAAGCATGGTAGCTCTGGAATTAGCAAAATTTTTAAAGCTCGATATCACACAAATGGAAATCTCAGAGAATGCTATAGATCCTCCTCTGTATGGCCTGGCATGTGGAAAGTATGGAGCTTTGTTCAAAGTAGAGAGCGTTGGATTATTGGCAATGGTAACGATGTTAACCTTTGGCATGACAACTGGTTTGGGCAAAAATCAATCGTTGAAAGCTGTGGCATCAACCTCGACATCAACAAAGGATCTTCTTTAAAGGTGGCGAGTCTGATAAACAACCACCGTTGGGAGATCCCTGTTGCTTGGTTTCCCCCCTTACAAGCATGTTTTGAAGAAGCTTGCTCCATCTGCCTCCCTCGTTATGATGTATAAGATAGGTGTGTCTAGAGCTGCACTACCTCGGGTGCCTTTTCCTCCTTGTCTGCTTGGGAGGAGATTAGAAAACACAACCCAAAAGTCCCCTGGTACCCTATTGTATGGAATAATTTTCTACAACCAAGACAATCAACATTTGGGTGGCGCCTCATGCACTGCAGGCTACCCACAGACGATGCTATCTCTACGAAAGGGATTCCAGTTGTCTCTATCTGCAATTTATGTTCATCTCACTGTGAATCTTTTAAACATCTTTTTTTGAGATGTAGCTTTGCAGTAAGCATTTGGGAAAAAGTCCTTCATTGCTTTGGTGTTGCTTGGCCTAGTATTGAAGATATTGATGCTTCAGTTCAGTGGTGGAATAGAAAGTTCAGAATCCTATCGCTAAAGGAAGCTTGGTCGATGGGTCTTATCATTGTGACGGACAACCTATGGAGAGAACGAAATACCCACCATTTTGAAGGTACTCAGCTCAACTGCTCTCTAGTTTTCAAAAGAATAAAGCAAGACTTCAGCAAAGCAAATGTTATTCTTCGTAATCAAATCAATAATCCGTATGATCTCATTTGCTGCCGAACACTTGGCCTACAAATGGGGTCCAGACGAGAATCTCGCATATTAGAGGTTTTTTGGTGCAAGCCTATGCATGACTGGAAGAAGTTGAATGTGGATGGTTGCTCCCTTGGCAATCCTGGAAGATCTGGATCTGGTGGAGTGCTGAGAAAAAATTATGGGGCTGTATTGGGCTCTTTTAAAGCTTTCATCAGTATCCATTCAAACTACGTGGCTGAGTTCAAAGCTCTAATGGAAGGCTTGTGGTTGGCGAAAGATTTAGACATGAGACTGCTCTGGATTGAGAGTGACTCTGCTGCAATGGTCACTACGGTCCAAGCACGAGCTATCCCTTGATACTTCGAATAGGAACAGAACTCATTGCAGCCATACTTGAGCTCTATAACATGGAAGATCTCTCACTGTTTCAGAGAAGCAAACTGCATTGTTGACTTTCTAGCTAAGGAAGCAACAAAAAAAAGATTATCAGAAAGGAATGTAATTTTTCCCACTCATATAAGGGATGAGATCAGCCATGTTGCTGACTCTAGACCGAGGTATAGGTTCGATTAATTTTGGGTTTCTCTCCTCTGCTGATGGCAATGCCGAAGGTGGAGGTTAAAAATCCACTCCCTATGTTTTTTTTCTGTAATTTTACTCCTTTCTTAATGAAATTCTCATCTTTTTAGAAAAAAAAAAAAATGAGAATTTTCGGGGATAGCGGCAGGTCATAGACAAAGTTGGTGAATGGCCACGATTGTTTAGCTATGTAGAAGAATTGTATGATAGGCTGTTTGATGTTCGTAAAATTATCCAAATAGGCAATGTTTCAAATTTCTGCCTCAAATTCAATTAACTTGCAATTTCAAATTTGTCATTTATTCTCTTATGTATTCTCATGTATTTCCATGCATTCTTCTATTTATTTATTTTTTTTTTTATGATTTTGGATTTTTTCATGCTTTGCCGAGTTACATGACTAACTCCAATTAGGATGAAACTTAAATTATAAACAAGAAGCGTAATGATTACGTGTTAAATTTTATCCTCACATGATCTGCCATTTAGCACAAAAACTCCCCCATAAATTAATATAAGAACGTGTCAGGCTCTTCTTGGATGGGACTATTGGTGTGTCACTTTGCAAGCTCCTTGGTTTCACCAGATATTGCCTCTTAGTTGGTGATGTCATATCAGCGTCCCCACAGCATCATCCTCTCCTCCATAAATACCCTTATTGGGGCGTGTGGCTTCCACAAACCTTCTCATCTCTCCTTCATCTATTTCCAAAATCCTAATTTCCCTCTTTTCTTCCTCTCAGTTTTTTTCATGGCAACCCTAGAACTCGAAGCTTACAACCAACCTATCCCCAACGAAGCCAAACTTGATGTACCCCAAAATGATGGTGAGCAAGACAGAGATCAAGAAGTCAAAATTAACTACTCCCAAAGGGCACAGTGGCTTAGAGCTGCAGTGCTTGGAGCCAGCGATGGTTTGGTCTCCACAGCTTCTTTAATGATGGGAGTTGGAGCTGTAAAACAGGATGTAAAATCCATGATTATTACTGGTTTTGCAGGGATGGTCGCCGGAGCATGTAGCATGGCGATCGGAGAATTCGTGTCGGTGTACTCTCAGTATGACATAGAGCTTTCTGAAATGAAGAGACAACATAAAGCTTCAGATGATGGAAAAGAAAGTCTGGATGAAAGCGAGAAAGAAGACCTCCCGAACCCGTTCACGGCGGCTGGAGCATCTGCCCTAGCCTTTGTTGTTGGAGCTGTGGTGCCACTATTATCAGCTTCTTTTATACAGAATTATAAGGTTAGGTTGGGGGTGGTAATTGCTATGTCAAGCTTGGCTTTGATTGTGTTTGGGCGCTTAGGTGGAGTCTTGGGGAGGGCTTCTGTGAAGAAGTCTTGTTTGAGGGTGTTGATTGGTGGGTGGCTGGCTATGGCTATAACTTATGGATTGACCAAGTTGATTGGCCTGGCTGGAATATAAGATTATCTCTAGCTAGATAGGTCCCTCATCCTTCTTTTTTACCCTCTTTATGTGCTATGTATGGGATCAAGACGTGTATAGAGCGTTGGATCTCTTCTTAGAAGGATCTCTCTCATCTACTTAAGCTTTTCTCTTTCCATTTGATGTGGGTTTTTCCTTTTTTTTTTTTTTTTTTTTTGTCTGTGATGTGTTGTTTTTTATATCTTTTAGGATAGTAATGAAATGGAAAATATTCTCTCTTACTTCACGTTGGGATTCTCGTTTTTTTTCTTCTTTATTTGTGGGTGAGCATCTCCTGATTTTGTTCTTTATTTTATTCCCTATGAGTTATTCCAAAAACCATAATCTACTATACCTTAAACCGGAATTTATTGTGGAAAATGGCTTTAATTGGAACCAACAATGAGAAGTCGTTTAAAATAGCTAGAAATAAAAAAGATAGGAGAATTACACATATGGTGGTGAAAGTTAGAATTTTTGGACCTTAAATTATATACCAACAGAGACATACGTCACTTTAAAACCATATAGCTTCTCTTCTTTCCTTAGCATGGGTTTATATTCCTATGCCTATTTCTGAACCATGAGGGGTTTGGGATTTTTCCGGCCATGGGGGGTAGGGGTTCGATACTAGGCGTTTTGGAGTTATTTATAGATATGAAAATGATTGAGGCCATAGGGGGACTAATGGGATGAGAGAATAGATTCACCACTTAAAGATAAGTCGATGTAGATCTATTTTGATTTATTTATTTATTTATCATTTTTGGTGTTAGATATATGTCGGCTTCAACAAACCTTGCTTCAATTGATCGCCTACATCAAAGAAGCATTTTTGTTAACCAAACTCATCAAGACCAATTCTCTTTCATTTTGCAAACCAAGTATAGGTGATGAATAGCATATCGAGAGAGATGTATGAAGAAGAACATTTCTGTACCTTCACCCTAATATTGAGGAATTAATGGAGGGAATCAATGATAAAGGATTACAAACCAACCAATAAGGAAGGTTCCTACCAAACCCAAGACACCAAAAAAAATAATAATAATAAATAAAAAATAAAAAATAAAAAATAAAAATAAAGAAGCCCACCAATGCTAGCTAATTAATCTTCTTTTGGAAAATCCATATTTAAAACAGTGTCCATTAAATATTACTTGTGGAGTCCAATGATATATGAAGACATATTTTTGGAAATCCCACTAGATTCTCATTGGAAGATATTGACTGGGATGCATTTGAGAAATTGAGATTTCTGTTTCTACAAAGTGCGTTATCTTCCCTGACTTTTACTTTGCTGATGGCAATGCTGAAAATGGATAGAATTAATGCTGAGAGTCTGATGTTGTTTTCCTTGGTTTTCTGATTTGCTAATGGCTTTGCCTAAGGTGGATTAGGAAATTGAGTGTTTTGGTTTCTTCATTGTATTCATTGTTTCTTTTTAATAATAATCTATGTGCTGACCTAAAGCAAAAATTTCCGTGAAGAAATATATTCAAGGTCCTAGGTAATCGATGTGGGAACAAAACAATAAACAAAAAAAGAAGCCAGAGTACTCAACAAAGCCTAGTTGTAAATCCCTGGAGGAGACAATATGTTGATTCTAGAAACTATTATAGTCTGAAAGATGGAGGTAGTTGAACTTTGTTTTGATACAGACTTAATGGAACTCCAAATTTGGAAAAAGGTCTTGGATGAGGAAGTCTAACGATAAGTTTCTTTCCCACCAAATATGATACACTGAAGTAATTAATAAAGATCATTTTGACAATAAGATCACCAAGAGAACTGTCCTTGCACTCTTAATCAACCCACCACTATTCTCCCTCAATAGGGTGCAAAGGTGTAGACGTTGAATTTTTCACACATTGGGAGAACGTCTTAGAGATGATGATCAAGGCTCAATTGACCGACATTACAATCGAACGGAGAATATTACTATTTTACTCCTGATCTAATTCCTATACCCAAACCTTCCCAAATAGAACCAACACCCTAGGATACCTTTCCATAATAGGTTGAATCTTCTCGAGAAACAACTTACTTTCTTTAAATTTATAAATTTCCTAGAATAGCTTTGATATAATTCCAGGAAATTATTTAGAGAACGCACATACCTTAAGGACTCATTCATGAAAAATGAGATGTCATTGGCAAAGAACATAAGCATCACAGGGATCAGGAAGGGGCTAAAATTTTCTATTCTCTGCTAACTGATGGAGAACTCTGCATAACACTTCCTCCACTAAGATGAAGAGAATGGGAAGAGAGGATCACCCTAATGACGACCCTTCTCCATCCCAAAAAAGCCCACTGGACCACCGTTAAAATGAATTGAAGTTCTTGTCAAAATGATACACCGATGCACCCAGTCAATCCATTTGTTGCTGAAACCAAAACGCCTCAGAACTGCAAACAAAATGTCCCATAATAAAGAGACATAACAGTTTTACACGTCCAACTTCAACCCAATCTCACCCCCGCATGGCAGCGGACATCTAATTAGCTAGCTCTGATGCAATTCTAGTATTTGAAGAGATTATTTTACCTTTTTGGAACACTCCCTGCTCCTCAGAAATCATTCTAGGAAGAAGACAACCGAATTATTTTACCTTTGCATATAAAATTACCCATATAAATTAGCTTGTACTTCTCCAGAGAGATTGCACCTTCCACCGTTGGAATCAGAGTAATAAAGCAATTATTTACTCTTTAAGGCATCTTCCCCTTTATGAAGAAAGAAAATTGTAGCTTTACAATTCATCGCAACCCAGAATTTTGGAAAGAAGGCCCCTCCAAATCTATTCAGCCCTGGCGAGCTCTCTGGGGCCGGGTCCCACACAATTAATTTAAATTTACATTCATCAAAAGAAGGAACTGCTTCCATTCTTGAGACGTCACTTACCTCCAACACTGCAGGAATACAATCAAGGAGAGACTGGTTTTGCACCAGTGGTAATACTCTATGAGAGGTTTCCTAATAATGACATATGTGGTCAACTAGTCTTGATCAGATATAATAGTACTATCATCCTTTCGGAGAGATCGAATTCTCTGCATAGCTTGTTTTATTTTAGTTGACAAATGGAAGAACTTTAGTTGCATTCTTCATTCATCTGATTCGAGACTTCTCCTGCCCATAATTTTTCATGATTTTCCATTGCCTTCACATAGGTCACCTTCGCATCAACCTCACGGTCAAATAAAGAGTCGTTTATTTCCAAAGTCTCAATCTCCCCTTGAATCTAATCTAGACTCTGTTTAGCATTCTAAAGAACCACCTCAAAATTTAAGAATGTAGATCTTTCCCCAACCCTCAATATTGGTTTGAGACACTTAAGCTTTTGAGACAAAATGTAAATCAGATTACCCATTTCTTCCACCGCCCATATATTTCTCGCCACAGAGATAAAGGTATCGTCTTCCATCCAAAATTTATGTAATTTGAAAAGAATATTATTTGGCTTGGATCCTGCCTCTGAAATGATCAACAATCGGGTATGATCATATGCAATATGTTACAAAACCTTTTGCTAGCAATCTTGAAAGAAAGAGAGCCAGCTATCTAAGCAAGAACTTCTATCCGAAATTGCTTCCACTCGTCCCCTCCTTCTATTATTTGACCAAGTGAATTTCCTACTTGAAAAGGGAATTGCCAGCAGAGAATTCGCATCCAACATAGCATTGAAAGCGGCCTCCAACCCACATTAATCTACCTGGTCTTCTCTTCTCATGAACATATAGAATGACATTAAAATCCCCTACCACCACCCAGGGATTTGAACCTATAGGGAGACCCACTAATTCCATCCACAGTCGTCTATGAGTGGCCCTCAAATAATGTGCGTGAACAGCGGTGACACAAACTCTCCTTCCTTTCCAGCTAACACTGAAAGAAATTTGTTGATCTGACTTTGCCAGTATAACCGGACTACTCAGAGAGAGTTTCCACATAACCCACAAACTAGAAATTCAACCTGTTTGAGAATTTCACAAACAGTTCGCCACTTACCCCAACTTATTAAAATACAAAGCACGTAATTTGGAAACCTCTATCATTGGTTCCACAATATAAATAGTATCCGGAGAATGTTCCTTAAGAAAATTACATAAGGCCCTTCAACCAGCCACCTTCAAACCTCTAATATTTCAAAATAGAACTTGCATGAGTTACCGTTTGAGAGGAGAACCAATCTGCTGCTCGTACGATCACCTGGTCGTACGAGTTAGCGAACAACACCTGTCTTTTTTGTTCTCAGATATACCTTTCTTTATCCTTGTAATGGCAGAAAATATGATAGATGTTGATAGTTGACTCTTACATCCAGGTGATCGTACGAGCAGCGGATTCCTTCTTGTTTGAGAGAAAAGACCTTGCCAATATGTTATGACTGACCCACCTTTCCATGTTTATCTTTCTGCCATTTGACATCAACAGATGATAAATCCTTTGCCGCTTCATCCATTCTATCGATCTCAGAGTGAGTTAGGATCACCCCTCCCCCATGCATCACAGAATTTGGTGACTAGTAACTTTCCTCATGACCGATCCGAGCAACCAAGCCCACTCTATAAGACTTCTCCTTTGAAGGTGCAGGAATGAGTTGATCCAAGCCAACTCCCGCCCAACTTCTAGCACGATCATAGATATCTGAAATTATTTCTTTTGGCTCTCCTTAACAGTAACCCTTTCCTCTTCTAGAGATCGACACTCCTCAATTGCATCCTCCTCCCCATCCTGAGAGGACTCGCACTTTCTTCCTTAGATATTTCAGCCTCCTCGAATTCTCCATCCTCAGGTCCCGATCCTAACCCAGTTTTCGATCCAGATCCATGACTCAAACCAAGGATCCGATCCAGAAATCCTTTTGCCTCGTCATTGAGATGAGGAAAAATTCCTTACTCACGTTTCCTTCCCCATGGGGAACCATGACTATGATACCCTCTCCTCCTTGATTCACGCCTTCCCTAGAAGTAAGGATAGAAATCCTACCCTCCATGTGCTCCCTTGCTAAAGAAGCAGAAGTTGCATTCGTATCTTTAGGATTAGATAAGGAAAGGGAAGGATTCAAATTTGAATTAGAATCCGAACCTCCCTTGGATTTCTCCCTAGCGATATCTTGCACAATTAGACTTTCCACAGTAGTCGTTGATCATGGGGTTCTTGCGGAGTCAACCCTGATCCGGTTGCTAGCTAAGTTGACTCCATCTTCCTCGATTTAGGTTGCCCCTGGAACGACGGCCTTGTCCTGCTCACTTTGGCGAGCGTCTACCGCTTTCTTTTGGCAATACCCTGCTATTAAAAGTCCCACCCTTTTACAATATCCGCATCGATTCATATCATCCTCATATTCAATATTTTGCACGAAACAAAATTCTTTGCTGTACGTGGATGAGAGGAGTTGTAACTACTGATATTCCTATCTAAATGAGGATTATCTTGAATGAAAATCAGACTTTGGATGACAATACAATTACTCTGTTTTGAGAAGGAGGTCCTGGCTTCCTCTATAAGGCCAAGAGGTTGGCTACCTCCCAATTAGCCGAAACCCCAAGCTTGGTCCATAAAACGACTTATCTATCAATCTTCTTTCCCTATTTTATCTAGGATGGGATTTCTCTCCATAGAGCCCATGGACCATAGAGTGATCTCACAGTTGGAGTACATGACCTCGAGACCTATGCATGGGTCCTCCCAGCCATGGGATCACTCTATGGTCCATGGGCTCTATGGAGAGGATCCGGATCCAGGTCCATTTTATCAATCCTCCCTGCTGCGTATGTATCATAGGCTCCCTGTGCTCCACCTGAATCATCTCAACATGCATCGCTGAGTGAGATGCATCCATTTCAACTAGAACTCAAGCATAGTGACCTAATAGATAGTCCAACCCTTCGATTGAGAGCCACCGGTTGTCCTACTATCTTAGTCATGGATAACACATTTTCATGCTAGTATTCAAGAGGAAGATCTAGGAATCTCACACACCATTTAGTTGTAGGCAGCTTTATGCTCACATTAAAATCTGGTTGCAATCATTGAAAATGGATTAATTAACCACAAATCTTCACTAGACTTCTTCTCTAAACCTCCGTCATATCCCCTTTCGTTGTAAATTGAAAGATGATGAAACCTTTACCCAAAGGGTGCATGACTACACCTTGTTACAAATTCTAAATTTCTTTGGCCTCCATTCTAAGATCTTCCAATGAGCAAGATCTAAAGTTTGCACAACCATAAGGGAGAATCGAAAATTTTGATGAATAGATTTGTAATCCTATTGTGGGATGATAATCCTAGTGATATTCCCTGCATGGATTGGCTTTGGGAGAGCATCAATGTCTAGCTAAGTTCCACCACCAACAGCCTTAGCAAAAGCTTCTTTGGAGGCACAACCGAGTTCCCCTCTTCCTCTCTGATCAGATTAACAGCCACTATCTCCACCGCCAAAGGCCCCCTATCAATATCTTCATGATCACGACCACGCACCTCACCTTCACCATCTCGCATGGAACCCTCTCCTTCTCAATTCGAACCATCTCCTCCACTCATCTCTCCTTCGATCACAGTATAAACCTCAAACAAAAGTATGTGTTAGCCCAATCAATAAAACTAATCAACAGCAATGTGTGAATACTGAAAGATTGTGGATTGAGTGTGACTTGCGGGTAGTGGTGAGCTGCATCAATAAGAAAACAATTCCATGGCTTCTTCAGAAAAAATTGTGGTATTGTGAATGTTATTTATAATAACAAAACTTGAAGTCAGGAAACCTTTTCATTGGCAAAGCATGCTACATCTACTCGGTTGTCTGCAAGCTGGATCCTAGCACCTTCTTTTGTTTCTCATGATATCAGTTGGGACTCTCAATTGAGACCAACATTTAGGTTCTGTTAACTGGTTTCTTTCTTCTGATTCGGTTGCTTCTTTGCTAATGGCAATGCCGAAGGTGGAATGGTAGCCTAATGGTTTGATTCTCTCATTCTTTGAGCATGTAATTCTTTATTCATTTTAATATATTCTTTTTCTAACTTTTAGCAAAAAAAATACTCATTTACCGATCTCTAGCAAAAAATAAATAAAAATCCCAACTATGTGTACTGAATCTGATCAAATTACACGGAGTTGGGACGAGTCCAATCAATTTTGATTAAATCCAATTGATTCTTAATTGATTTGTAACAAAGTCAAATTAAAATTGAACCGAAGTCGATGGAAACTGAACCACTGATTCTGATCTCTTTCTTTTTATCTGATATAATAATTCTCCTACTTGATTCTGAGTTTTTAAAACTTGTAGTGGAATAATTTTAAGCATTAAACTTGTACACTCAAGAGATGCTCTCTTCCTAAAACAAGTACCCTCCAGTCACTTAGGCATCGTTTGATAACGTTTCTGTCGTTTCTGTTTCAAGAAACGACAGAAACAGAAATTTCCATTTCTGGGAACAGAAATAGAATTTTGGGTGTTTGATAAACCTTGTTTCTTGTTGATTTTTTTTTTTCATTTTGACACTCAAGAACTCGATCGAGATACTTGCCATCGTTGGAGGTCACAGAACTGATGGCACTTCCTGGAGAAGACAAAACCATATCTCGAACAAATGCCTTCACCTCGTCATCCTCATCATCCTCATAGTGTTATGGAAATTTCAGATTAAAAAACCATTGGAACTATCACTAATAAGAACAAAACTGAAGTTTCTTGAAATTCTTTGAATGGATTCAACTGGAACTGTATGAGACATGAGGTTCGCCGCCTCATCGTCATTCTCCGGCTTTGCTGTTGCACTATGTCTTCTTCCCACGCACCTGTAAGTACTGTGTTTATGAAAGATACCAAAAAGCTTTTTTTCGTTTATCGAAAGATCAATGGTTGAATCACTGCATTACTCTGACTGTGTATCCATTATATTTGTTAACAGTTTCGAGGAGGTCGACGTTTATGGTGGCGAGGGTTTTCAGATTGGTCGAATGAAAACACAGAGCCGTTCGTGTGCTGGGATTCACATTTTAGGTCCGTGAGGGACGCAAATTACGGGTTCTGGCAGGGACAGAGAGGTAGTTTTGGTAGCCGTGGTGGGTTTCCTCCACAAAATTTCCGATCACGGCCTCCTTAATGTAGGGATAGATTGGACAACCAAACCAGACCCAAGACTGCAGGAACTTTTAAACTAAGAACAACCAAAACCACCCAATAGTAAACAGCAACAACAGTCCAACTTAAACCAGTCAATAGTCCTGATTGTTTTGACAGCAGTAGAACCTTGAAAACAAACTTGAAAGAAATAAGAAAACTTGAAGAAAACCTCCTGGACTTCACGCCGGAAGGAGTCGCTTGGATCAAACACCAAACCCTTCTTCTTTGATCAAACACAAAGAACCCTCATAGAGGAGAAACGCAGTAGCATCTTTTTTTGTTCATCAAATTGTGTCTCTACTAATGAGAGCTCTCATTTATTTATAATAATGATGAGAGGTTACATAACATGGAAACTAACTTTAGTTTCCAAAAACTGAAATAGGAAACAAAAAATTAGAAACTCACCTAGTTACTAAACCTAAAAATAGAAACTTACAAAATAGAAAGTCCTTTAGTTACTAAAACTGGAAATAGAAACTAACTTATGACTGAAAATTAAAAACTAACTAGGTACTAAAATTAGAAACTAAATAACCCCATCTAAAAAGGAAACTGAAGAAAATGGAAACAAATCACTAAATCCCGTATGCAACCTTGGAACCCCTAGTTTAGACCCACAAAAGTAGCCCAATACACTCCAAGCTACATGGACTGAAGGCCCAACACGTATACAACCCAACCCTAAGCTTATTTCTAATAAAACAAGCCTAGTTTGATAAAGAATCTGCATCATTCCTTTTCGCCAACCACAGCCTTCTGGTACCCGGAGACGGAAACCATTAGATTATAGAAATTGGGAGTACGCTTTAGAAAGACCACCCCCTAACTTGGTCGGAATTATGAAATCCCTATCGAGCGGAGTTTTCACCAGCGGAGATCGAGACGTTCTCTCCAGCCACGCTGTGCTAAAGAAATGCCGCTCTCTTATGGAGCGAGAGGAGAGAGAGAGAGAATGATCTTTGACTTCACATGTTTTTTAGAAACGACTTGTTTCGTCATGTCCATTTCCAGGAATAGAAATGATCATAAATTTTGATTTCTATTTATGAAAACAAGAGAAACGGAACAAGTTTGTCAAACGTTTTTTGTTCCATTTCTGTCATTTCTGTCGTTTCTTGACAGAAACACATTTCTTGCAACGTTATCAAATGGACCCTTAACCTAATAATTGAATTTTTAAATATATAATTACTTCAAACTTCTTGTTATGGAAGAGAAAGTCAAGAAAGCTACTACAAAAAAGATAACTTTGTGAAGCACAAACGGGTAACGACGCATTAGCTCTATCAAAAAAAAAAAAAAAATAGACAACACATTAGGAGTCCAATGAGTAGGGAGGCGGGAGGCGGGAGGCGTTGTAATCGAGAATACTGTATAAAAACAAATAGAAAAGGCATTCAAGAAATTTTTTTTTTCTTAATGAGAAATAGTTTCTTTGGAGAGATTGTGAGGCTGCGTCCAGATACATCGTGGGAGGAGCAAAATGACTGCCTCACTCCCTATGAAATATGGATGATAGTAATTCTTATCATATTGATATTTTTACCTGTGCTTCCAAGGATTTATGCATTGGTGTAAGGGTCGCACTCCCAGATAAAAAATTCTTTTTTTTCTTTTATTTACTTTGCAACTTGTATTACGAACCTGTTTCTACCAAATGTTAGTCTGACACATTGTATAGATTTTAACTGTAGGACTCCCACATATTTCAATCATGAGATCAAAACTCATATTTGGTAGAAATTAATTCAATGTTCCCAACCTATGGCAAAATGAGTAAATGACAATTTTTTTTTTCAGCTAAAAAATCATATGTATCAAAAAAGAAAAGGAAAATGAAAAAGTGCAAGCTAGGCCTAGGAGACAGCATAAACAGATACACAGAGGAGGGTAAGAATCCGGATTTCTCTCCCACCTTCGACATGGCCATCAGCAGCGGAAAAGACCCACAAGCTCACTTTAAAATCTAAATCTTACTTATTAAAATTGTTAGGTCATCCTTTCTTCCAGTACAAAGCCACAAACAATGTTGATCATATTAGGTATGGGGAATCTGCTCCAAGAAAAAAGAATGTTAGGGATGGGAAATGCCAAATCAAAATTTGGCCATACGCATGCATCATTTTATACATTAGAGTATTTGAAACAAATCAAGCAAGATTACAAGATTATGTCCTTAATTATGGCACCAGAATAATACTTTGTAAGGATTTTAACACATGTATAAGTGTCTTTACTCAACAATTGGGTCTCCCCTATTAAGTAATGAAGGCTTGGGTTCAAATCCCTAATCGTAAGAGAAGAAGAGAGAAAGAGGAATTTGAAATCTGGAATTCCCTTTGATCGATTGTTTTTCTACTTCTTCCTTAGTATCAATATATAGATGAGGGAACCTTAATCCTGAGAAGATCCACAAGCCCACTTTAAAATCTAAATCTTACTTATTAAAATTGTTAGGTCATCCTTTCTTCCAGCACAAAGCCACAAACAAAGTTGATCATATTAGGTATGGGGAATCTGCTCCAAGAAAAAAGAATGTTAGGGATGAGAAATGCCAAATCAAAATTTGGCCATAGGCATGCATCATTTTATACATTAGAGTATTTGAAACAAATCAAGCAAGATTACAAGATTATGTCCTTAATTATGGCACCAGAATAATACTTTGTAAGGATTTTAACACATGTACAAGTGTCGTTACTCAACAATTGGGTCTTCCCTATTAAGTAATGAAGGCTTGGGTTCAAATCCCTAATCATAAGAGAAGAATAGAGAAAGAGGAATTTGAAATCTGGAATTCCCTTTGATCGATTGTTTTTCTACTTCTCCCTTAACATCAATATATAGATGAGGGAACCTTAATCCTAAGTAGACCCACAAGACAAGTGGTGGGATCTTACTAAGTGATCCTACTAGGGTTGGTACACTTTCCTTTTATTGACTAAAAGGTATTGGAACTTAAATAATAAGTAAATTATTTACTTATCACACTACTGTAAGTAGGGGTGTCAATTCCAAGCCCACACTGGTAGGCCCGAGCTAGCTCGACACGTTTATGGCCCGACTTAGACCGGCCCGATTAATAAACGTGTCGGGCTTGAACCCAACACATTTATAAACAGGTAGTACACTGTGCAGCCACCTAGCCCGACAAGTGCCCGACCGGCCCGACACATTTACAAGCCCGACCTAACCCGACCCCTTTAATACTACTTGTATTTTTTTATTTTTTTTTAATACTATTTGTATTTAGTGCTAAGGCTATGTGATATATACAATTGAGATGGTGGTAATTTTTGTATGAATATTTATATTTTTTATGCATAGTTTAATTGATTTGAACTTACTAAAATTGGGTTATGTAGATGGTTTAATTGATTTGAGTTTCATGGGTTAAAGATCGAGTACCTTAGTAATTATTTACTTTGCCCATTTGTGGCTTAATCCATTTTAACTATGGAATCTTTTTCTTTGTTATGCCTATCTTTGCCTCATTTTATTGGTATTCCTCTTCAAGCACATTTAATAGACCAATTAAAGTCCGTTTATTGTTAAATAGCTATATAACCCGGTTAAGGCTCGATTAAGGCCTGTTTTTGGTAGCCCGATTAAAACCTGAGATCGACTGGCCTGATTATTAACCGTACCATGCTCGCGCTAGCTAAGCCCATTTAGCTAAACGGGATTTCACAGTGCAGCCCTAGAAATTGGCCAAGCCTGATTATGCCCGATCGAGACCTGCCCGGCCTGACCAATTGGCACCCCTAGCTGTAAGTGAGTGGTAATTCTAAATCCATAAATTGTCTTAAGTATTTACCTCTTTTTTTTTGGCTAATAAAAGATTAGAAAACTTATATTATGAAAAGAAAAAAAAAATTTTTGATAGAAAAAATGTACAAAGAACACATCCGGACAAACTTAGACACCATAATGACAGATCTTAATTCTCTACTTTACCTTTAAGTCTCTACTTTACAATGTTGTTCACAAGCGGATGTGGGATGCATACAAAACCAACTGATATCTTAGTGCTTTGAAAAATAATGGTTGTCTTATAAAACATACTTGGATAACATTTCATGGATTATCTTTCACTGTTATAGAGAGGTTAACTCTGTGACAGATAAATTAACAAAACATGCGTCGACAATGGGAAGTTCAAGAATGTGGAATGCAACTCCTCAGTTCATTAACCATGATTTAAGCTGATATTTCCAACAAAGACCCAGAGTTTCATTTATGTAATTTTGATTTGATTGGATTGCCTTCTATGTTGCTCGCCATGTCGAAGGTGGAGTAGCGATCTAATGTTTGTTTTGTAAATTTTATTTTGTTCTCATTTTAATGATATATTTTTTCTGACTTTTAGCAAAAACAAAAAGGTCGTTCAAAAACATACAATCAGAGAATCTTGAGCATGATTGGACATAAAACTTACATAAAACACTTGTAAATATAATTATTTAATTAATAATAATTTGCAAATACTTTGAGCGAGCTAATGCTCTTATTTCCGAGTTTTAGTAGCAAAAGTGGTAGTGAGTAGGTAGCAGCGAATGGTAGCTATCGGGACTATCTTACAGATGTATGTTGCATTAGCTAAAGCAAGCATTAGTATGTATGCATAAGAAGGTGAGCTATTTGCGAGCCGTTAAAGCAAGCATAGGTATTGTTATAGGAGTGAATAGAAGGATGTTCTCTAGAGTGAGCGAACAGTACTGTATTGTCGAAAACTTCCAGTTGTCCCCTCATGTAAGCAACTGAGCTCAGAATTTAGTTTAGTCACAATCAAATGAATTCCCACTTGATATTTTCCATGAATGGAAAGTTCATTTTATATTGAGAACATTTCTCATTTTTGGGGTTATTTTTGGGGTAAAGAGAATATCTGTCATTCACATATGAATGCTATGAACTCATTGCACTGATGATTGGACAGTATTAACATATCTTTTGTACACCAAAATGAAAAATCTATAACTGCAACGGTGAGGACCTCTTAGGTCTAGAGATCAATCGGTATTCCAATGATAAGAATCTTGTAACCAAATTACAACAGATGGTATTCAATATGCAACTTTCATATGATTCAGTTCAATTCATGGGTAAATCCTTATTTATGGAGAAGGAAAACTTTTCCCTTTATTTTTTTTTATTTATTAATAGAGGATAAATCTCTTTTATCTTATCAATACATTTCTTTGGACCAAGTTTCCCTAAGGCCATGTATCTGTTCACCACTGACTTCAAGGCCACTTGCACAGGGATCTCATTCTTTCCATCCACGCGGTGAATGGGGAAGAAAAACTTTGTCCTATTTCTTTTGTAGAGTTTGTGGGTTGTCTCTTCCTTTTGTTGTGTGCATAAAGTATGTTATACTTGCCTCTTTTTGTTCCAAGTGGCAGACATGTCGTGTAGGACAAATTTGTTTTCCTGTTTTTCTGAATATTACTAACCTTATCAGTATAAGAATAACAATATTTTTTCAAAAATTTAATCATTAGATATAATTTTTCTTTCAGCATCTAAATTAATTAACAAACTATAAAACAATTTCAATAAAAATTTTTTGAAGCTTCTTGGGCAAACCTAAAGGTCGATGGTTTACAAACCTTCAAAACCTGGTGTTCACGGATTTCAACAATGCCCCATATGTTGTAGGTACATGTTCTTTGTATTTAAATACCGTTTTCCTTTGTAGACGAGTTGGTTTTGATAACCTACTTCTATATTTAACACTTATTGAAGCTTAATATTATAAAAACTGCTTTTTGTTTCATACATGATAGATGAATAGATTGAGTAATACACCCGTACACAGCACACGCTAATTTTTTTTTTTTACTACTATTAATAAGGTAAATGTTGTCAGCTTTCCTTTGTTGGCCCATATGAGATTTCAGTCTTATGATAGCCCAACAAAGGAAAGCTGTTGATTGCCCACTGGTCTATTTGATTTATTTTTTCCTTCATCACCAGCAAAAAATAAAACTTAGTTATTGTCCTCTTTCTGAGCAAGAGGTCATAATCTTAACAATTATAATTATAGAAAGAATTAATATTTTTAGTAAGGGAGTGTGGCTTCTATGCATGTATGTCAATGAATACACAAGAAAATAACAACAGGGATATCACTTATATTTTATGAAGTGTGAGATAGTCATTTCACCCCCACTGCATGTGTCTAGATGACACGTTCTCCCACAAAAATCAATTTTCCTAATAAGAATTAACTCCACCTATTTCAACCTCTCCTCATCTATTAAATTATTTAGAGGAATATTCCAGACTCAGAAAGATTCTTGTGAAGTTTGACTTTATTGGAAGTTTACTTTAATAGCTTATCAAATAAAAAATAAAAATAAATTTGTCTCCTTAGACATTTCAAGTATGTGTGGTCTGAGTAGTTATCAAGAAATGTTTTATCTAAACTAAGATGAGGATGTTTCAACTGTTTCTTCAAAAATTCTTTCCTTTTCTTCTTGCTGCTGAAACAGCCGCCCTCACATGTATACAACCAGCCAAAACAGACCTGGTGACTAAACCCTACACTATAATATGTGAGAAAACTTTCTCTCCACCCTCACTCTCTTAAATTAAAAAAAAAAAAAAAAAAAAAAAAAAAAAGAAGAAAAGAAAAGAAAACCATGTCAAGTTTTACATTTAGATTTGCATTAGTGTCCTCTGGCATCTATCCCGTTGTTGCAAGCTACCTACTACTCAAGCCCCACTGTGTTCAATCTACTTATAACTTCATTCATTTTAAAGGTGAAATAAAACAAGATAACCAAAACGATTGAGTTTTCTTTCACCCATGGCGAATTTGGTTTGATCGTCAAATGCTAGATGACCAAGAGGGATGGTAATTTCAACATCGTCAATAAGGGGTGGGGATGTAATGACGATCTATGAGTCTATTCATGGAGTCACTTAACCTATAGTGAAAAAATTATTCCTCAAACTTATGAGAAGGAAAATTTTTGCGTAAATTTTCTTTTAAAAAATTCAAAGGTTGGAACTAAAGAGATTCAACAATAACATGAACTATTCAACCTTTTAACAAGTGATTTTGCTAGAAGGATTCCACCAATCCAAGTAGCAATTGTAAGTTGCCACATCATCTTCCATGTGGCTCAAACTAGGTAGTCTATCAATCCCTAGCTATTTCTAACTACTTTGTCAACTTTTTATTCCCGAATTTTGGGTTATTTAGGGATTAGGATCTAGATATATTCTATGTATTTTCATTGTCCAAAAAATTTTCGATACAGAAGCTTAGGTCAAGAAAACAAAATTATCTCTAAATTATAATCCTAACTGACAATAGAATGTAAATGTCACTTGATGTGTGGGTGCACCTCGGTGCAACGATAAGTTTACTTCATTGCAATCTAGTGGTAGTAAGTTTGAATCGACAAACAGTCTCTCCACAAAGCGAGGGTAAGGCAGCATACATTATGACCCTCAGACTTCGTAGTGGTGGGAATCATAGGCCGTGTAAATTTATGATCCTCCCCGGACCCCGCAGTGACAGGAACCTTATGCACGAGGTTCACCATTTGTTTATGTAAAAGGAAATTGATGTATCATACTGCAGTCATGATTTTACCAAATATATTCTCTAATTGATGAAATGTGCGTCTATTCTTGATTCTAATCCAAATTAGTAAAATATATTATATATATATATATATATATATATGAAAACTTTTGTGGATAGTGGCAGACCATCAAGATAGTTGGTGAATGGGCACAATTGTTCAGCTACATGGAAGACTTATGTGATAAGCTGTTTGGTGTTCATGAAATGATCCAAATAGGTAATGTGTCAAATTTCTGTCTCAAATTCAATTAGTTACCCTTCCATCTATAGTTAATTTCCAACTTCAAATTTTTCATTTACTCTCTCATATATTCTCATATATGTCTATACATTCTTTTAGTTAGTTTGTTTATTTATTTATTTTTTCTTGAAAATTTTGGATTTTTTCATGCTTTGTTGAACTACATGACTAACCCCAATTAGGATGAAACTCAAAAGGTAAAAACAGAAGCCAAACTTCAAATGTAAACATGAAGCCTTATGATTACGTGTTAAATTTTATTCTCACATGATTCGCCATTTAGCCCAAAAACTCTCCCATAAATTAATATAAAAACCTGTCAGGCTCTTCTTAGGTGGGACCATTGGTGTGTCACTTTGCAAGCCCCTTGGTTTCACCAGATATTGCCTCTTTAGTTTGTGATGTCAAATCAGTGTCCCGACAGCATCATCCTTTTCTCCATAAATACCCTTCTTAGGGCGTGTGGCTTCCACAAGCTTTCTTCATCTCTCCTTCATCCATTTCCTAAATCCTAATTTCCCTCTTTGCATCCCCTCAGTTTTTTTTGATGGCAACCCTAGAACTCGAAGCTTGCAACCAACCTATCCCCAACGAAGCCAAACTTGATATACCCCAAAATGATCAAGAAGTCAAAATTAACTACTCCCAAAGGGCACAGTGGCTTAGAGCTGCTGTGCTTGGAGCCAGCGATGGTTTGGTCTCCACAGCTTCTTTAATGATGGGAGTAGGAGCTGTAAGGCAGGATGTAAAATCCATGATCATTACTGGTTTTGCAGGGATGGTCGCCGGAGCATGTAGCATGGCGATCGGAGAATTCGTATCGGTGTACTCTCAGTATGACATAGAGCTTTCTGAAATGAAGAGACAGCATAAAGCTTCAGATGATGATGGAAAAGAAAGTCTGGA
>NC_056557.1:27220020-27225649 GCF_013358625.1 Macadamia integrifolia | reverse complement strand
AAAAAAAAAAAAAAGGCCTTATTATAATGATCCACCGCATATTTGCTCCTACAATCAACAATGCCTTCACATATTTTATGCAATGAGGTAAGAATATTAAAAAACAGAAGGGCCTGTTTTCTACAACCGATGTTTAAGGAGAAATGGAGGTTAAAGAGAATGGAGAATCCCTTCACTGTGAGTTATTAAGGTAGTGATATAGGCATCATTACGAAGGGAGGGATAGTTTAGACTTCATGTAGTAGGGGTAGGTGCTGCCATCTAATTGTTTTATACGAGGAATCTGGACATGTTTCCCCCAGCATCCCCTCCTGGCCAATGATCAAAAGATCTCCAGGCCAACGGATGCCGGCTGCTCACCTTGATCAAGTTCCGGAGATCCCCCTTCACTTCATTACCGTTATTTGTTTCCTTTTTCAAGTCTCCAGTAACAGCTTTCATACCTCATCCAGACTCTTCATGCGGTTGCCTGATTCAGCAAAACCGCAGCGGCGAGACATGTAGCGGAATCTTAAGAAGTTGGAGTACTGTCACGGTCCTTTTTATGACATTTTTTGGATGTTTCTCTTGTTGATTGGATCATTGTTTCTCACTGCTTGCATCTGGGGGAGAAAGATTAGAGTCGCTATGGGTTCCTGAGAGAGCTACCTTTCCGTCAGACGTTTGCATCTTCCTTCCCCTTGAGTACAGCTCTACCGGTGGATTGTCTCGATCATGCTGTCTTGGTCATGTGATCCTCTGTGTTGGATTTTATTGGCGATTCTTTGCATCTTTTGCCAAAGCTGCGTTTTTTCTGTTCTCGCTCTTTGCTCCAGTGAAGAGTTGTTTGTACAATCGTCTGTGAAATTCCGAATTTGTCAAAGGTTGAATTCGTGCCGGCTTCTTTTGATCGTCCAATGCATGTCTGCCACGTGGTTTGAAGTTTTATTTTCAGCCAATGCATGTTCTTCTGCCCTGACTTTGCAACTCTTCACAGGGTGCAGGAGAGACTTCCACAAAACCAAAAACTGGAGAAAGGAAATACAGAGTAGTGGATATGGTCCTGGATCCTGAGGAGTTGGTGGCTAGCCAGAATCAGTCACCCGGTCCCTGAATTGGTAGCCTCCTCAGATCGTCGGGCTATTATTTTGCACACTGATCAGATTCAACGGAGAATCCGCCGCCCTTTTCGATTTGAAGCCTTTTGGTTGTTGGAAGCTTCTTATCTGGCTTGTATCTCTTCAGCTTGGTCAAATAATCCCATTCAGGGATCAATCTCATACAAATTTTGTCAAAAGCTTAAGACCCTCCAACAATCCCTGCAGCATTGGAATAAGAAATACATTGGCAATATCTTTTCCTTATTAGAGGAAAAGAAGCTTCAATTGAATATTCTTTACCAAATTCCACTGCTTCATAGAGATAATGTCTGGTTCAAAGAGGAGAAATTTATGCTTGCATCTTTAAGGAAGCATACCCACCAGGAAGAAATTTTATAGCAGCAGAAATCTCGAGAAAATTGGATCAAACATGGGGACAGAAATACAAAATATTTCCACCTATCAACAGTCAAAGGGCCCATAACTTTATTCGTTCCATCAACCATAACGGCCTCTCGCTCTCTGATGATTCTAATATTTCTCAAGCCTTCCTTCATCGCTTTCAAAGCATTTATTCCTCACAGCTCCAAAGATGGGATGATAATTATCTGAATCCAATTCGGGGTAGAGTGACTCCAGAGGACAATTCCATATTAACAAGACCTGTTTCAGCAGCAGAAGTTTACTCTACAGTGTTCTCAATGTCGCCCAACAAGTCCCTGGGTCCCGATGGTTTTCCAGGCATCTTCTATCAAAAATCATGGGGTATTATTGGTAAGGAAGTTACTGATTGCGTTCTGAACTTCTTCGCCACGGGCTCGTTCAGTTTGCAGATGAATCACACCTTTATTACTCATACCTAAGGTGGATCACCCCTCTTCAGTGAATGAGTTCCGCCCAATCAGCTTATGCAACTTCATTTATAAGGTCATTTTTCAAATTATTGTGGGCAGGCTTCGTCTTATTTGGAATCGCCTTATCTCCTTTAATCAGAATGGTTTCATTAAAGGGCAGCACATTCAGGATAATGTCCTCATCTGTAATGAACTACTCCATAAAGTCAAGTCTACAAGGAAGGGGCGACAAGGTTATTTCGCACTCAAGGTTGATATGCAAAAAGCTTATGATAGGCTGGAGTGGAAATTTTTGCGTTCTATCTTACTTGGGTATGGATTTGATGAGATGTGGGTACAAGAAGTCATGTTTTGTGTGGAGTCTACCCAGTATAGCATTCTCATTAATGGGTCTCCCCTTCCATTCTTCAAACCTTTTAGAGGAATCCGACAAGGGGATCCATTATCTTCATACTTATTTGTGCTCTCAGATGAGGTTCTTTCTACAAAACTCGCATTGGCTCTTCAAGATGACTCAATTAAAGGCATTCAAATAGCTAGGGGTAGTGAGAAGTTCACCCACATGGCTTTTGCTGATGATCTGATCCTTTTTGGCAAAGCGGAGATGCAGGAAGCTCGTGCTTTTCAAGCGATCATAGAGGAGTATTGCTCTTTCTCTAGCCAAGCAATCAATATCAACAAAACATCAGCTCAATTCAGCCCCAATGTGGACTCTACCACAAAGAGAAATTTCGAGAATTTTTCCAAATCTCTCCAACCTTTGCTATTGACAAATATTTAGGAATCCCGTTTATCAAGGGAAAGCTCTCCAAAGTCCACTGCAAAGAACTCACCTCAAGGGTGACTAGAAAACTTCAACACTGGAAAGCTCAGTTTGTCAGTCCTGCGAGTAAGCTGGTCCTCATTCAATCCACCTTATTGGTGATGCCCCTTTATATGATGTCATGTTTCCAGCTTCCGGCCTCAGTTCATAATTCCTTGGATTCTATTAGCAAAGCTTTTTTCTGAAGAAACAAAATATCTTCTCATTTCTTACAGATTGCAGAGTACATATTTATACATTTCTTATAAAGGAATGACATTAGAATAATAGACTCTAAGTGACTCTAACTGACCACGTGGACTATAACTGAATCTTTAACTGTTCACATGGGGAGATGATAGCCTAAGGTGGCTTATCTCTATCAGGCCCCCTCAAACAAACCGGGGGTGAGCCAACGGTGAGTTTGCCGCGTAGAGAATGAAATCGAGCATGGGAAAGACTCTTAGTCAAGACATCAGCAGTTTGATCTACTGTACAAACATAGCGAACGGAAAGTTGATGAGACGCAACCATCTCTCGCACAAAGTGGAAGTCTATTTCAATATGTTTGGTGCGAGAATGGAAAATAGGATTTGCTGTCAAATAAGTAGCACCGATATTGTCACACCAGATTACCAGTGGCGTAGCAAGGTAAACCCCGAGCTCAGTGAGCAAGGAACGTAACCAAACAAGCTCAGTAGCAACGGCAGCAACAGCCCGATACTCAGCTTCGGTGGATGATTGAGATATCATCTTTTGTTTACGTGAGCACCAGGATACCAAGTGAGAACCAAGAAAAACACTATATCCGGTGGTGGAGCGGCAATCATCACAACAACCCACCGAATCAGCATCTGAATAGGCAGTAAGAGAGACGGTAAAAGAGTTGCAAAACCAAAGACCATCCCCAAGGGAATGTTTAACATAGCGTAAAATCCTCTTTACAGTGGACCAATGGACATCGGTTGGGCGATGCATAGATTGAGCCACTCTGTTGACAGCAAAGCTTAAGTCCATCCTAGTTATTGTTAAGTATTGAAGGGAGCCGACAACACGACGATAGTCCCTACTATCAGACAGGGCAGAGCCACTAGTGGAAGTAAGAGAGGTACAAGTAGACATTGGAGTTGTTATAGGCTTCGCACCATCCATACCAGTACTACGAAGCAAGTCCAAAGCATACTTCCGTTGATTGAGAAAGAGGCCAGAAGATGAACGCACGACCTCAATACCGAGAAAGTAGTTTAAGGATCCTAAATCCTTAATAGCAAATTCCAATGACATAGCCGATATAAGGGTTGAAATGGTTGTTGTTGAGTTGCCAGTAACTATAAGGTCATCAACATATACAAGAAAATATAGAACCACCCCATTTTTCCGGTAGACAAATAAAGATGTATCAGTCCGAGAAGAGCAGAAGCCATGAGAAACAAGAAAAGTACTGAGACGAGTGTACCAGGCTCGTGGTGCTTGCTTAAGTCCATACAGGGACTTGTGTAAGTGGCACACAGAGTCCGGTTTAGATGGGCCAATGAAACCCGGTGGATGTATCATGTAAATGGTTTATTGGAGAGTTCTATGTAAAAATGCATTTTGAACATCCAGTTGCCGCAGTGGCCACTGATTGGAGACAGCAAGAGATAGGACGACTCGAACTGTGGCAGGTTTGATGACAGGACTAAATGTCTCTTGGAAATCCAGACCGGGCCACTGATGATATCCTTTCGCAACAAGGCGTGCCTTGTGACGCTCTATTGTGCCATCAGATTTTCGTAAAACCCATTTACATCCAACCACATTCATCGAAGAGGAGAAGGGCACCAAAGACCAAGTTCCATTATGTAACAAGGCATTAAATTCTTCCTGCATAGCCAAGCACCAGGGAGCCGAATGCATTGCTTGAGAGTAGCAAGTCGGTTCGTCATCATCAGCAATTGGATGCTTGGAAGCCACTAGGTTGAGGCGTACTTGTGGACGAAGACTACCCATCTTAGAACGTGTCACCATTGGATGAACGGAAGTGAGGGAATCAGGTGCATCATCAGAGACTGTATACGGTTCGAAAACATAAGAAGCGGGTAAAGAAGACGGGTCAGTTGGTGTAGCATGTGGTGCTAATGATGGATCTGGTAAATCATTTGTAGGTGGACATGGATGACAAATGGGCTGAATTAAGGAGAGCCCATTAGAGGAAGGATGTGAGGGAAGCAACCCATTGTCTAAGGAAGTGGAATTCAGAGGTAAAGATAGGCCATGAGATGAAATGGGCAGGCCTATAGGTAAGGTTGTCGGCCCAGAATGGGAAGGATCAGATAGAGAATGTGTCAGCTCAATAGGAGAAGATTCAGGGACTGATGTAGAAAGTGAAGGCCCAAAGGCAGAAATGAAAGGAGTGGGTGAACATGGTAGGATTACTGGTGGAGCATTATAAAACCAGGGAGACACATCAAAAAAATGAGAAGAATGAGGTGGCAAGGTGAGAGTAGAAAATGGAAATGTGTGTTCATCAAAGGTTACATGACGAGAGATATACACAACTTGTTGCTAGTGGAGTCGAAACACTTATAACCCTTATGTGTGAGAGAATAACCGAGAAAAATGCAAGGGTGGGAGTGGGGTTCTAGTTTGTGACGAGAATATGGCCGGAGCCAAGGGTAACATAAGCAACCGAATGAATGAAGAAAAGCATAATCAGGCGAAGTCTGAAATAGACGTTCAAGGGACTAATGTGACCAAGGGCTGATGTTGGCATTCTATTAATAAGACATACTGCAGTAAGGAATGCATATGTCCAAAACTTGGCTGGTAAATGGGCATGAAACAGTAATACAAGGCCAGTTTCTACAACATGTCGGTGTTTTCTCTCAGTAGCACCATTCTGCGCTTGAGTATGA
>NC_056557.1:27215686-27218141 GCF_013358625.1 Macadamia integrifolia | reverse complement strand
ATGGTTGGCTAATAGCAAGGTTGCTAAGATCTGCGGTAAGATGGTTGTTAGATCCGGAGTCAAGCAACCAAGAAGAAAAGGAAGAATATGGTGATCTAAATGAATATGCATAAAGGGTAGGGATACCGAGAAAGGCATGATTGAAGTGCTGCGGACAGGTAGAGGCAGTGTGTCCATTGGTGTTGCAGATTTGGCAGCAATCTCGTGTCTGGTTCATGAATGAAGGTGAGGGTGGGCATTCAGCCATTGTGGAGTTGTTGTTGCCATGATATGATGATCCAGAAGCCTGATATGGACGAGGCGAACCAGAATATTGAGGAGAACTGTTGGATCTGTAGGATTGATGAGGCATAGGGCCTTGAAACTGTTGTTGTTGGAACTGATAGCCATTGGATCGAGATTGACCCCCTTGATTATGAAAGCCACGACCACGGAATCTAGATCGAGATCGAGTTCCAGCAGATCGGTAACCTCGTTGATTCAAGGAACTTGCAGAGGCAACATTTGCAGTTGATATGTGCAGTGAACCATCCGGTGAAATGGAGAAGATATTTTGTTTCTTCATGGTATCAGTAGCCTTTCTGTTCTAACGAGCTTCCTTTTCTTCTTTTGTTTCTTGATCTATTTCTTTTTTTCATTTCTTGAGTTCTTTGCTAAAGTTTTCATGGCGTTGCCGTCGGTCATTGATACGTCCTCTGATACCATGAAGAAACAAAATATCTTCTCATTTCTTACAGATTGCAGAGTACATATTTATACATTTCTTATAAAGGAATGACATTAGAATAATAGACTCTAAGTGACTCTAACTGACCACGTGGACTATAACTGAATCTTTAACTGTTCACATGGGGAGATGATAGCCTAAGGTGGCTTATCTCTATCATTTTCTAGTCTAACGGCCCTGGAAAACAAATTCAAACTATTTCCTGGTCTACTATTTGCCAACCTCGAAGGTTTGGGGGTCTTAATATCAAGATGTCCACTCACATGAATTCTGCAATTCTTGCCAAGAAATGCTGGGAATTACTTCAACCTAACCCCTCAATTTGGTGTCAGATTATGAAACAGAGGTATTTCCCAAATTCCACATTTCTCCAGGCTCGTTGTCCTCGAACTGCACCTTGGGGATGGAAATCTGTCTGTGCTGCCCGCGATCTCCTTCGTCAAGGTCTATTTTTTCAGGTTGGTGATGGATGCTCTATTAATCCTTGGACAGACTTTTGGATCCCAGACCGTCCTCCTTCTATTGCTCCATTTCCCCTCCCTTTGAATGCCCCTACACTTGTGGTTCACCTTATTGATTCTCACCATAGAACTTGGCGTCGTGATGCCATCTCTCAATGGTCGCCCCCATGGGTCGCCTTACATATTCTGTCCATCCCATTACCTATTTTTCCTTCACGAGACAAATGTATATGGGCTGCTACTTCCAATGGTTCATTCTCTGTGGCATCAGCCTATAGCATTGCAATCAATGGTTTCCATCAGCGAGTTTCTCCTCCTTGGCTTCATCTTTGGCATCTCCCGGCTTCCCCTAAATCTAAAATTCTATTTTGGAAAGTCCTGCATAATAAACTTCCATTACCAGACTTGCTTAACTCCCAAGGATGCAATTTACCTTCATTGTGCCCCTTTGCAATTCTCACGCCCAAAATTCCAATCACCTTTTCCTTACTTGCCCAAAGACCAATCTTGTTTGGAATCATCTTCTTGGTGTAATTCCCGCTTCTTCTTCCTCCAACATTTCTGATGTCATTTTGACTATTTGCAATCTCACTCTACGACAGAAGGAATCGGTCATCAAAGTGGCTCTCACTTGCAGTGTTATTTGGCATATTTGGAAAGCTTACTGGAACACCATTTTTCGCCAAGAACAATTTTTTCCATTTTCTATTGCTCTTCAAGTAGTCAGGGAAGCCAAAGAAATTGGAGATTCGTTTGTCCCATCTCCTGCCCCCCCTTGTCAACTGGTCTCTTGGACAACACATCCTTCATCAACGGTAAAAATCAATGTTGATGGTTCTTGTTTTGGCTCCTACGGATTGGCAGGTATTGGAGGCATTTGCAGAAACTCAAATTCGGTCTTTCTTGGAGCATTTTCAAGTGGCATTGGTCTCTCTTTCGCTTTAGTGGCTGAAGCTCTCGTTGCCCGTCAAGCGCTTCTCTTTGCGTCTCAGGCGGGCTTCTCCAACTCCTCAAACGTTCTACCAATGCATGCCCGTGGAAGATTTCTCACATTATTGCGAACTGTCTTCAACTTAGTCACAGATTCTCTTGCATCACTTTCAAACACACCCTTCGGGAAGGAAACTCTTGTGCTGATAGTCTTTGCATCTAAAGCTGCTAAGGAGCAATCCGGTCCTCAATGTTTTCATTCCCCTCTCCCTTTTCTGTCTTCCTGTTTGTTTGCTGACCTTGTCGGAACCTTGTTCCTTCGTTAATAAATTTCGAT
>NC_056557.1:27208638-27215666 GCF_013358625.1 Macadamia integrifolia | reverse complement strand
TATCTGAAATCCAGAGAGAGGAATTGCAGAAATCGAGAGAGAGAGAGAGAGAGAGAGAGTGAGGAATCACCAGAATATAGAGGAGAGAAGCGAAAAGGATGGTGCGGTATCGACCGAGAAAAGCGTCGGCGATGAAGGATCCAAAGAGAGGGAGCATCGACGCAGCACCCGACCAAGCGTTGACGTTCTCCGCCGCCGTCCCCGTCGATTGCCGTAATGGCCCAGTCAGGTAGGTTATCAGGTTTGAACTTATCCCAAAATAAGCAAACCTCTCTACGATTTCCACTCCTGAAGCAGCCATCAATCATCACTTATAGCTTCAATTGAGATTCCAGTCTTAAATTTTTAAGCTTAAAATTTGTACCGATAATAAAAGCGGCAGATCTCCATCCACCGGTATCAGATCTGTTCACTGGACGCCGGCCTTTATAGTCGACGACGCCTTCCATAGTCTCCGTCTCTTTTAGCAGCGGCACACTTACATTGCTTGTCGACGCTTCTGCAAATTCCTCCATTTTCCCCCAAACTTAACCTCTCTTCAAATCGGGAAAAAAAGGGTCTGAAATCATGTTTGCCTGTTTTTGTTGGGTGATGTTGGATTGGAATTACAGCGGGACCCATTAGTAAATGTGTTCCAATCCCAATTGATCTCGGAAGTTGCAGGGATCGACAACTCTGCAACTCCAAACGATGGACCGTTTTTAAGGAAGAGCCTCACATGGCAACGTTGAGATTCGAGGAAACAAAACCTGGAAAAGTTTCTCTGAAATGAGCCCACGTGTTTCAAATGCCCCTCAAATGAAATATGTTAATTATTTTATCTTTCTTTTAAGTGAGAGGGATAGATATGTTGCTGATATCAAGTATACTAGCAAATAGCACCAATAGGATCACATGATAGAGTATCATTTAAGAAAGATATAAGGATCATTTAAAAAAAAGGGAAGAGAGAGATAGACACAATGAGTGCTAGCATACTTGATATCGACAGTATACCCAACCTTTTCCCTTCTTTTAAATATAAAAGTCCATCAAGTTGGTTTCCAATTTTTTACTTTTTACTGATGAATGGGATTTTATTCATGCATTGGATGAAAAGGGTGAATGATAGGAAGATGAGGAATAGACTAAATACAAACTTACACATCTATATTGCGATGCGACAGAAGTGAATCTGCTGACACTGACTTGATCTCTTGGCGCCTGCTCTTCAAGCTAGTGCTAGGCATTGGATTTACTAATTAATTTTCTCTCTTATTAATCTAATCTTAATTTTCACAAGAGTTAAGTTTTATGCATGGCTGTGTATATAATTTATCGTGCCTTACATTCGTTGGATAGAGATGAGACAGAAGTGTAATTACGCATCTCCTACCTCACCTATGATTGAAGACACAATCGTATATGTTTGACCTTGAATAAAAAATGAAAATTTGTGGGTTGGGTTAGTCCAAGAGATCTCCTTCTAAAGACAAAAGGACAAAACTACTTTGAATAAGAGGGTCATAAAAATTTTTAGCCTAAAAATGGAGGTAACTCATTGATTCATGAAAATAGGAAGATCATCAAGAGTAGACCAATTGATTCTAGATTTTTAGTCAAAGAAACTCTCTTCATGTTTGAGGAGAGCCCCAAACTAAATAGAGATAGATTTCTCACCCTCAACTAAACTAAGATTATGATGGTTAGATTGCAATTTGATTGAATATCAGAGAGGCTGAAACTACAATCCTAAACAACTTGGCAGATATTTCCAAAGATAACCCTATTCCAATCCTTAAGGGCAAGTTTCACTACCTTAATTTTTGGAAAAAGATAATTAGAGAACATCATTTTTCTTTGATTGGAATTAACCATGCTTGACTAATAACAAAAATGATGTCAATATAATTGACCCACATATCAAAAATTTTAAAAGGCTTAGGGCAAAAAGTAACATAATCAATGGTAAGAATAGCAAGGCTATGGTTAGAGATGCCTTGGTTGGTTGAGTTTTTTTTTTATAATCTTCTAATATTTTGCATGTTAATACTTCTTCAGCTTTATGCATGGGATTTAACCATTCGCATGTTGTGACTTGTAGTCTCCTAAAGATACATTTCATCATCTTCTTGCTCTCTCTCTCCTGCAATGTTTTTCTGTGTAAAATGTTAATTGAGTGCAATAATTAACTGACATCAGCTGGAGATATCTTAATATTTGCAGATGGGCTTACAAGTTTTTTAGCTTTTCATTTTATTCCTACTAGTTCACATCTAAATTATTAGCCACTAGGTCGTTATGAGTTTGGAGGGTTAGAATCCATGTAGCCAACCTCTTTTAGGTGATTTTTAAATCCTTTTTTTTTATCAGATCCATATAGCCTACCCATTTAGTTGGGATGAGATTCAGTTGTTGTTTGTTAAGATTGGATAAAGCAAGAGTGTCATTAAGTTGATGAGAGATTAGTCCTGACAAAATATCTCAAAAGTTACATATATGAGTTCATCTTTGAGAGACTAGTCTTGGCAAAATGTCTCAAAAGTTATGAGATCATCTTCCTCTAGGGGTTAACTTCCAACAGCTAATGTATCCTACAAGACTTTTAATATAATGCAAATATTCTTTTTTTTTTTTTGGTCATGGAATGATGTTTTCATAGGTGGACTCTCTATCTGTCATGTGGCAGGTTGGATAGATCTAAAATTTTGTGAACAGGTAGAACCCAAGATTCTTTCCTCACATATCAAGTTTGATCCAAACAAATCAGCCTAATGCCAAATTAAGCTTTGAAAATGCAGTTGAAAATGAAAGCTCAAGAAGAATGAAATGGGAGCATATACTACCGAATGAGTATGAAATTTGATATGAATCAAATCCAGACCATTTTTGCCACATCACCCTTCAACGCGACAAAACTAGGTGGATTTATATACCATCAAGTAGATTAATTCCGGCAAAGCCATCCAATAAAAATTTGTTTGCATTTTCTTCTATAAGAAAAATAATGAAATTCTGCAATTCATTATCTCAAATGATGTGCATAACTGTATGAGCTATGCTCTCTGTGAATCCAAAATTTAGGCAACAAATAATGATCACAAAAACAAAACAGTAAAAACTATCAGTTTCTATCCAGAACTATTATATATCTAATAAGGCCAAAAACCAAAAACTCCTCATGGCAGTCATGATTTAGCCTCACTAACATAGTTGTACATGCATGCTATAATCACCTTCTTTTATTTTGAATATATACTGTTCTTCTGGCCATAAATGATCTCACTAGTAAAAAGGCCCCTTACATTGTTCTTTCCCTCTTATAGACATAACCTCTGGCAAAGTACCAGTAGACAATCAATTCTACTGCACTGAGCCCAGCAAGAAGCCAATAGAAGTAATCAAGATGTGCTCGATTGAGATTGTTTGAAAACCAGCCATCTCCGCCACTCCCACTAGTCACCTTCTCAATAACAGAGATAAGAAAGCTGCTAAGGAAACTCCCTACACCAAAGATGCTAAGATAGAGGGAGAGACCTACACTTTGCAGCCCATTTGGCACCTGACCATAGAAAAATTCTTGCAGTCCAACCATAGTAAAGACATCAGCAACTCCAAACAAGATAAATTGAGGAACTAGCCACCACACACTCATTGGAACCGTTGCTTTTGGTATATCTACAAGACCAGAGTCCATGGCAATTTTAAGCCTTTCCTTCTCAACTATTGCTGCTACCACCATCGAGATCATGGATAGAACCATTCCTGTTCCAATTCTTTGGAGCATTGTTATTCCAGATGGTTTCCTGGTATGAGTTCTACAAATTGGAACAATAACACGGTCATAGATAGGAACAAAGAGAATAATAGATAGACCGATGAAGCTTTGCAATGATGCAGCCGGTATCTGGAAGCCCGGCCATATTGATCTGTCCATTGTTGCACCTTGCTTTATGAAAAAGGTCCATGACTGTGCAACAACAATGGCAAACACTAAACATGTAGCCCAAATGGGAGCCAATCTCAGTACAGCCTTTGCTTCTTCCACTTCACTGATGCTACAGGCCTTCAGGTCTTTCTTCTGACCATCTGGATTGTCTGGGGCAGCGATCAGTGCTTTGTCAAGAAATCTGAATCATTTGAAAGGATAAAAACAAGCCCAATAAGTTTTACAATATAAATTTGAGATTCATCAAGTAAAATGTGTGCCCAAATCACAAGAAGCTGAGTATCTTTGAGATATTTAAAGTTTTTTGTTTTGTTTAATGGTGTCATAACAATCAAACAATCTCTCTTACTTATATTGGTGAGCACCATGAGAAAGATGAGTTTCTCCTGCTTCCTCTTCAACAATGGAGGCTGGAGGAATCATTCGCCAATTCTTTGCTGCTAAAAAAAACACACGGGTGATTCTCATTAATGGGCTACCCCTTTCATCCTTGAAATGATAGCGGTAAGTCTTGGTCCCAAGCAGGAAGACAAGAAGAGCCAAAACCATGGAAACACATGGAATTCCGAAGCCGAGACCCCAGTTCATGTTGTCTTGTATGTAGTTCAAAATTGTGAGCGCAGCCAGACTACCAACATTGAATGCACAATACCACCAGTTAAAGAAAGAACTTCTGGATTTGCATTCCTTTGGATCTGTTTCATCAAACTGGTCTGCTCCAAAAGCTTGTACACATGGCTTGTGCCCTCCTTGTGCAAAGGCCACCAGATACAGAGAGCAGAAGAAAATGATGATTTGTAATTCAGGAGGACAAGAACTGTTGTTGTTGTTATCTTGACAATTGGGTGGATTGAGAGAAGGAAGCACTGCTGACAGAGTTAACAAGCCTAGCCCCTGTCAATCCCAACTACAAGATAATTATTATTTAATTGAGGCCAAATCATCTAAGAATTACAAGACCAGCCAAAATAAAATTCTTAGTTCCCTAACCTAATTGTAGTTTGGATCCCTACCACAATTTATCTCAATTCCTGTCATTAGCCTAAGTTACAAAATGAGTTATTGCAAAAGGATGCAATGCAAGTTGGCACCTTCTGTAAACTAGAAGCTTTTAATTGAGTGCACCACTCTCGTGCTACAGTTCTTTCTCTCTCAAAATATAATGGTTCACCACATAAATGCTCATACAATCAACAATGCCTTCACATATTTAATGCAATGAGGTAAGAATATAAAAAAACAGAAGGACCATTTTCTATTACATACTCAAAGGAAGATCGTGTGAGGGTGATGGTTATGTTGTCAGGGATCAATGTGTAGAAGTAATTTTAGTAGATTATTATTTATTAGGTAATTGTTTTTATTAGAACTACTAGAGTCATGAAGTAATGGGTAATTATGGTTGTAATCGTGCAAGTAATAGGAGTAGTTGTAACGTATTGGAGAAGTGAAGGGAAAAGTTATGTAATGGCTAAGCCTATATATTTGGAATGAAATATGGACAAGTTCAAAAATCTCAATTAATTCTCTTATGAGGAAAGAGGCCCGGCTCCCTTCTAATTAGCCAAATCTCATTCATATAATCTCTTTTCAGAGATTCCTATCTTTTCTCTCTTATGAAATAGAGGTTGGTATCCTCTTAATTAATCAAAATCAATTATTTTCTCTATTTTATCTCCCATTGTCTCGACTTCGTAAATTCTCTCCATATTAATCCCTTTTGTACACATAATAGTTTCTTTCACCCGATGGTTAAGGAGAATGGAGAATCCCTTCATTGTGAGTCACTAAGGTAGGGAGATAGGCATCATTTCGAGGGGAGGGGTAGTTTAGATGTAGTAGGGGAAGAGTAATAATGATCTTAGTTGGTGTACTTCTCCTTTCACATGGTTGAGGATCGGTACATGCTATCTGAAATCTAGAGAGAGGAATTGCAGAAATCTAGAGAGTGAGAGAGAGGAATCACCAGTATATAGAGGAGAGAAGCGAAAAGGATGGTGCGGTATCGGCCAAGAAAAGCGTCGGCGATGAAGGCTCCAAAGAGAGGAAGCATCGACGCAGCACCAGACCAAGCGTTGACGTTCTCCGCCGCCGTCGCCGTCGATTGCCGTAATGGCCCAGTCAGGTAGGTTATCAAGTTTGAACTTATCCCAAAATAAGCAAACCTTTCTACGATTTCCACTCCTGCAGCAGCCATCAATCATCACTTTAGCTTCAATTGAGATTCAAATCTTAAAAGTTTAAGCTTAAAATTTTTACCAATAATAAAGGCGGCAGATCTCCATCCACCGGTATCAGATCTGTTCACTGGACGACGGCCTTTATAGTCGACGACGCCTTCCACAGTCTCCGTCTCTTTTAGCAGCAGCATACTTACATTGCTTGTCGACGCTTCTGCAAATTCCGCCATTTTCCCCCCAAACTCAACCTCTTTGCACGAAGCACATTCTTCTCCTTATCATATGATATTTGCAGCTGTTCCTTTCAAGATCGGAATAGAGACAGGAAATCCGTTCCAATCGGGAAAAAGGTCTGAAATCATGTTTGCCTGTTTTTGGTGGGTGATGTTGGATTGGAATTAGAGCGGGACCCATTAGTAAATGTGTTCCAATCTCAATTGATCTTGGAAGTTGCAGGAATTATAATATGATATTTTCACTTCCACGCGCTCTTTTAATATAAATAGCCTCACATGACGTTGAGATTGTAGGAAACAAACACTGGAAAAGTACTCTGAAATGAGCCCACGTGTTTCAAATTCCTTCAAATGAAATATTTTAAATTTATTTATCTTTCTTTTAAAAATAAAAGTCCGTCGGGTTAGTTTCGGTTTTTCATTCTAACTAACCAATTGGACTTTATTCATGTACACGGGGAATGATAGAAAGAGGGGAACAAATTAAATTCAAATTCACAAGTTCATATTGCCAATGTGATAGGAGTGAATCTGTTCTCCAAGCAGAAGCTGCAAGCCAACGTTAGGCATTGGATTTACTAGTTTATTTTCTCTCTTATTGATTTAATCTTAATTTTCACAAGAGTTAATTTTTATGCACAGCTGTGTATGGTTACATTATCGTGCCTTTTTTTTTTTTTTTTT
>NC_056557.1:27194159-27208618 GCF_013358625.1 Macadamia integrifolia | reverse complement strand
TTTTTTTTTTTTTTTGCTGAGATTGGTGATAACAAGTTGTTCCTGTTTCAATATTAATCAGGACTTTTGTGGGAGAATGCCCTTCATTGTGATTGTAAGAGAAAGCATCTACAGAAAAGTCACTTTCCCTTTCATTGGGGGTGGATCTGTCATTTCCCTTCACCCTCAATGTGTATGGAATATGGACGCAGCAACAACACTCCCTCACAGAAATCATTTTCCCTATAATTAATTTAAACATTGTTATTCATCTAATATCCGTACATTATGTTCGAAAAATTAACAATGAAGTGAAATGATATGTTAAAGTAAACAAATGGATGTTTATGTGAATAAATGACAGGTTAAAAATATAATTTCAAGCCATGTGAGAAGATTCATTTCCATAGAAAATAAACTTCGTTCAAAGTGACATCATAGTGATATCACTTTTGTTTTAGTCACAAAAGTGGAAAATAATCCTCTGTTTTTCTTATCCCTATTTTCTCTTATTTTGCTATCTGCAGAACGCGACACGTGGACAATTTTAAGACCAACGCACCGGATGTAATAATCTTCACCTAATCTTGACCGTTGGTCTCCTTATTGTCCACGTGTAGCGTTCTGCAAGAAACAAAACAAAGAAAAACATGGATGGGAAAAACAGAGGATTTTGATCCCACAAAAGTCGGTCGTCTTTTCCCTTTTTTATTAATTTCCAGCTAGCAATGTGAACTGACTTTTTTATCCCCTCGATTTTATTTCCCATCTTCTTTTCACAGAAGTTTTTCATGTCTTGTTTCAATAATTAACAATCCCTTGTTCCGTTAATAATTATGACCCAATTTGTAGGTAAAATCTGGAAATTGTTCCCAAGAAAAATTCACCCGCATCACAAATGGCTGAGATCCGGTGTTGCATTGGGACCCATTGTTATTAAGGAACTATTGTACGGACAAGATCCCAGCCCTTCGTGATGCTGATATATAAATTCGAGTGCGGATCGGTACATGCTATCTGAAATCTAGAGAGAGGAATTGCAGAAATCTAGAGAGAGAGAGAGAGAGGAATCACCAGTATATAGAGGAGAGAAGCGAAAAGGATGGTGCGGTATCGGCCGAGAAAAGCGTCGGCGATGCAGGCTCCAAAGAGAGGAAGCATCGACGCAGCACCTGACCAAGCGTTGACGTTCTCCGCCGCCGTCGCCGTCGATTGCCGTAATGGCCCAGTCAGGTAGGTTATCAGGTTTGAACTTATCCCAAAATAAGCAAACCTTTCTACGATTTCCACTCCTGCAGCAGCCATCAATCATCACTTTAGCTTCAATTGAGATTCAAATCTTAAAAGTTTAAGCTTAAAATTTTTACCAATAATAAAGGCGGCAGATCTCCATCCACCGGTATCAGATCTGTTCACTGGACGACGGCCTTTATAGTCGACGACGCCTTCCACAGTCTCCGTCTCTTTTAGCAGCGGCATACTTACATTGCTTGTCGACGCTTCTGCAAATTCCGCCATTTTCCCCCAAACTTAACCTCTTTGCACGAAGCACATTCTTCTCCTTATCATATGATATTTGCAGCTGTTCCTTTCAAGATCGGAATAGAGACAGGAAATCCGTTCCAATCGGGAAAAAGGTCTGAAATCATGTTTGCCTGTTTTTGGTGGGTGATGTTGGATTGGAATTACAGCGGGACCCATTAGTAAATGTGTTCCAATCTCAATTGATCTTTGAAGTTGCAGGAATTATAATATGATATTTTCACTTCCACGCGCTCTTTTAATATAAATAGCCTCACATGGCAACGTTCAGATTGTAGGAAACAAACACTGGAAAAGTACTCTGAAATGAGCCCACGTGTTTCAAATTCTTTCAAATGAAATATTTTAAATTTATTTATCTTTCTTTTAAAAATAAAAGTCCGTCGGGTTAGTTTCGGTTTTTCATTCTAACTAACCAATTGGACTATTCAAGTTACACGGGAGAGGAAGGGGGAATGATAGAAAGAGGGGAACAAATTAAATTCGAATTCACAAGTTCATATTGCCCATGTGATAGGAGTGAATCTGTTCTTCAAGCAGAAGCTGTAATTACACATCTCCTATCTCACCCGTCTAACAGTTGAAGACACAATCGTGTTTGTATAATTAAATGTAGTCTTATTATTTTATTTTTTTTTTTTTTTTTTAATTCAGTTCAAAATTTTGGTCCATCGGTTAGTTTCAGTTTTTCATTGGTTTTTAAAATCAAAACCAATGCCAAATAGGTTAATTTTGGTTTGATCTGATCAGGTTCAATGAGACCGGTCTGATTTTTCACACCACTAATGCAATGGTCACTAATGGAGTTTAACTTGGGCTGGGTTGGGTTAGTCCAGGAGATCTCCTTCCAAGGACAAAAGGACAAAACTAGCTACTTTGAGATAAGAGGGTCATCAAAATTGTTTAGTCTAAAAATGGAGGTAAACTCTACCTAGCCCTCATTGAGTCATGGAAATAGGAAGTCTTAGAATCATCAAGGGTAAACCAATTCATTCTAGATTTTTTACTGATAGAAACTCTCTTCTTGATTGAGGCTAAGAATTGTACGAGTCTAAATCTGACACTTCAGACCTCGAAAGCACAGTGCTCTTGATAGTATCCCACGAGTGACCTCACCCCAAAGTTACAGGGCTCAAAATATCTCCTAAATCTAGAATTGCATGCTTGGTTCCAGAGTGTAAGTTTTTCCTTGATGATCCGAACCTGCTTTAACTTGCCCTGAATTCGAACCATGTTTAACTCGACTATGACGGTCAACTCGATCCAATTCTGTGTGGATTTGGGCTGGGTCTGGGTTAAAGCATAGAAAACCCAATCCGACCCTAACCCACCCTGAGTCTAACCCTGATTATTATTGTGCTTTGTAGAATGGAGGTGTCTCTCCCAGCCAAGGGAGTTTTTTGTTGTTGTCATTAAGATTCTTGTGTAAATCCACATAGACTTCCATTGTGGCCAAGATTTAATTCAGCCAATAATGTCAATGCATCTTATTGTATGAATGAAGAAAGTAACTAAAATAGTACAAGGAAGCTTTCCTAAGCTTTTGAAAAACTGATAAAAGAAATCATTAGAAGGGACCCTTTTTCTTTAGACTCTTAGCACATGTGAGCACTTTGAGGAATTTAGGGGGAGGAGGGTCAGTTATGGTCATTGTTTTTCAGAGTTTGAAGGGTAACATAGTGGTTTGAAGAATTGGAATTGGAATTGAAATCAGAATTGAATCGTACTAATCGGAATGTAATTCCACTAAGAAGACTAGCTAGGGTCAACCCGACCAAACCCGGCCCAACCCTGAGCCCTGTAGGGTTGGGCCTGAGCATGAACCCGGTAGGGTTGGGTTGGGTTGAGTTTTGGGACTTAGGGTTGGATTAGGGTTTTGAGAAACCCAACCCTGTTTCACCTCTACTTGGTTCTCCAGTTGGGTGAATTATTTTTTATTATCTTCTAATATTTTCCATGTTAATACTTCTTCAACTATATGCATGGGATTTAGCCATCTGCATTTTGTGACCTATAGTCGCCCAAAGATATGTTTTATTCATCTTCTTGCTCTCTCCTGCAATGTTTTTCTTTGTAGAATGTTAATTAAGTTCAATAATTAACTGACATCAGCTGGAGATAATTCAATATTAGCATACAGCTTCTAATTTTCTTAGCTTTTCAGTTTGTTCTTACTAGTTTCCATCTAAATAATTAGCCACTAAGATCGTTGCGATATTGGAGGGTTAGAATCCATGTAGCAGATCCCATTTAGGTGATCTTTTACCGATTTTTAAATCTTTTTTTTTTCTTTCTTTTCTTGCATTTGGTTGGCTCCATGCAGCCAACCCATTAAGTTGGGTTAAGACTATAGACACCGAATTTTGTCACCCCCCGGCAATGATGACAATATAAAAAATTACATGTTAGACATCTTAGACTTGGAGAATTTTCAAGTTTAAAGTAAAAAATGACCATTTTTCCCCTATAAAATTTCAAAAGAAAATGTTTTTAAAAATTAGAATTTGATGTTATGGATTATTGTCGTTTGTTCCCTCCAGTTGGACATTACACTTTGATATGAGAACTATACGAATCGACGTCCGATTCTCTCTTTCATTATCTGATCCGGGTCCCTACTTTATACATATTTTCGTAAAGGTTCCTAGTCGAGACCACAATCATGTCTCACATCATTGGATAGTACTCGGATTGAGCTTTCTAACGACATATTACACGTCAAATTCTGACTAACTGTTTGAAAGATATGACTCTCGGAAAATAACTCCAAAGTTCGATATCAGATTCCATTCCGAGCGACCAAGGAGTGCCACATGGCGCCCAAACCCCTTTATCCAAAAGCAAGCATTTTTGAATAATTCTCTCTAATTTTTTAGTCCCACATCGGAAATAAGAGAGAATTGTCTCAAGTCCTAAGGCTATAAGTATAACCCTTCCTCCATTAAGGTTTTGGCTAACTTCTTCCTTCTAAAATAAAATATTTTCCAAGTATAAAAGTTTAACACATTAATCATTCTTTAAGCCGGGAGATCTAGTCTGATTCGGTTCGATTTTGGGCTTGAAGCACAAGGGTTATCTCCTCTTGTTTCTTGATTAAAGTCGGATTTAAGTTATTTTTTTCTCCCAATAGCGATTGAAAATTAGTTTAATTAATAGGTTAGGTTCTGATTTATTAATCGATTCATTTAGATTTAATTAGGTTCAATTAGTTTCAATTAGGTTTAATGTGTTTTATTAAATGTGAATTGGTTTATTCTGGTTCAATTGGGTTTATTTTATTTTAATTGGGTTCAATATAGTTTGATTTGGATCGTTGGATCCAACCGTTGATTTTTACTAATCCGGATTTTCCTTTGTTTTAATTTGATTTGTTTTCTATTACTATTATATCTTGATTTAATGAATCAATTTTATTTGTAGCTTAATATATTTACATTACCAAGTTCGATTTGGTTTAGTTTTCTTTTCTTTGTTTTTTTTTGGACCTTTAGATCAAAATCCTCAGCTTTGGCAACCGCGCATCTCTCTCTCTCTCCCCTGAAAATTCTGAAACGTCAGAAAGCGAATTTCGAAGTCTAATAGAGATAGAGAGACAGAGGTCTTATCCAATCCAATGAAAGCAATGAAAGCAATGAAAGCACGAAATCAGAGATTTTATGAGTCTCTCGACGACGGAGAAGTGTTCCCTCTTTTTTAAATATTTTCCTCATTGTCTTCTTCCGCTTCTTGCACCCAATCGGCATTCTCCTCGATACCCCCGAGTCTCTCGACGATCCATGTCACGTGTTCTCTCTCCTTCCTCCTCCTAAATAAAGTGAGAGGGACGCTCAATGTGTTGTTGTTGCAGAGAAGAACTCCGGGACCTCCCTTATGGCGTCGCTTACGCAAGACGTGCTCTTGAAGCTCCTCCAGCATGCCAGCGACAGAAATGTTAAGGTCACCGGTGAGCACCGTTCGGCTCTCTTGCAGGTGCTCGAGATTGTCCCTGCACTTGCTGCCGGCGATGATCCCTGGCAGAGCAGAGGTTTCTTCTTGAAGGTCTCCGACTCTTTGCATTCTGCTTACGTTTCTATCTCCAATGAAGACCTCGATTTGATCTTCAGTGATAAGATCCAGCTCGGTCAGTTCCTTCATGTCTCTCGCTTAGACTCTGCTTACCCTGTTCCTGTGCTTCGTGGTATCAAGCCTGTCCCTAAGAGGCGGCCTTGTGTTGGTAACCCTATCGATTTGGTCTCCAGCGACTGGCTGATGGTTCGACCTAATGTTGATATCCCAGCGGCGGCTCAGGTTTCGGAGAATGTAAAAAGCGCCGAGAAGAAAGATGGATTGAAGACGACCAAGGTGAAGAGGTCGTCAGAAATTGAAGACAAAACCAAGTCAAGACGAGCTTCGTTGGGAAACAATGCGAGGGCGGAGGACCTGGAGTTGAGGAGACTAAGCTTGGATACGATGCGCAAGGGATGGGACCATAGCCCAGGATCGAAGAATGCCAACGGCGTACGTTCCTCTAGTTTCTCGGATACTGCTTCTGTTCTTTCTGATAAGAAAGCTTCTTCCAGGAGTAACTCTAAGAATCAATGTTTGAAGAACTCACCACCTATTCACCTTCTTCTTCTTCTTCTTCTTTATTTTTCTTTTACCCATTCTTGGTTTGATTTTCATTTTATTTTTCTCTTAATAAGGTATGGAACGTAGTCTAGGGCGTATGTTAGCAATGGCGTGGCTGGCCCCCCTCAAACCGGCTCGTAGCATTAGGTGCGTTTCTTGGGTTTTCGAGTTGATAAAAATGAACCATTTTCGATCCATTTCTTTTTATCTCAAATAGTGGGTCCCTTTAAAATTAATTGTGTATTTAATTTAGATTCAGATATCTTGCCATATTGATAATCATTAGATTTAAATAGGTTAGTCAATGTCATGTTTGTCATGCGTCGTGTTTATTAACATGTTTTTGATATTTAATGATTCTCTTTTTTTTTTTGTTTTGTTTAAATCAATTCATTTTTCTCATGCATGTAGGTTAGCTAGTATTCATATTTTGTCCACTTCTCACTCATATCACCACGTGGGACATTTGTAACCATTGTATATTTAACATAATAGTTAGATTCCATTTACTTAAATTGAGGTAGTTAATTAAATAATTATTTTAATATTTAATTAAATAAAGTCTTAACTCATTAGATTAATTAAGGTTCATAATGCATTTAATTGACTCTTAAAATTCAGTTTTAATTGTTTAAATTATTAGATTGATTAGGTTTTCCAAAACTTCCATCTGAAATAGTTAGATTTGGGTAGCTTTCACTATTCAATTTAAGTTTTTGTCTTTCTTTAAAAATCTTTTTACCTATTAGATTAATAGATTAATTAGGATTGCAATAATTCATTTCACAAATTACTAGGGAGTATGATTAATTATTTTAATTAATTCAATTTAGGATTTCATAAATTCATTAATCGACCATCCAGGTTAGGCTCAATTAATCGAGTTAGTTCAATTTAGGGTTTCAAAAATTGCTCAACTAATCCTAAGTATAGGCTTATTTTATTAGCTTAATCTAAGACTTATGATACATTAAATAAATCATTTAGAGTTTTTAATTTTCAATTAGCGTAATCATTTTATTATTTGCATCATAACCTAACAAGCATAATTTAGACACTTGGCATAGGGTTTTCACATGTCATACTTAGATACCTAGTTTAGGGTTTTCAGTGACCTAGATTTAGGACTAGTTAGTAGGGTACAAACAAATTTTGGTCAAACAAAAAGAGACCGGACTTAGGGTGGGGCAAACTGGGTGCCTAACACTTTCCCAGTCTGTCACTTGACACTTGTCCAGAATCTTGGTGCAAACTAGTCTTATCCATCAGAGTCATTATTCTCTCTCCCTTGATTGGGGGAGACATTTATGGGTCCTAGACCCTTTCTAGGTGGCGACTCCCTTTTACCCATAACATGTATCCCCCCCTTGGCATTTGATGACCAGGGGATACTATCTCATCTCATTAGAGTCGAACCCTAGCGTGTGTACATGCGCTATGTGCCATATCGCGATCCCGACGGAGGTCCATGATACCTACAAAGACCTTGTTGTTGTTATTGTTTTTCGTTGTTGTTGTTGAGATTGGGTCAATCAAGCAAGATTATCATTAAGTTGATGAGAGACTAGTCCTAGAAAAATGTCTCAAAAGTTACATATATGAGTTCATCTTCCTTGAGGGGTTAACTTCCAACAGCTAATGTATCCTACAAGACTTTTGATATAGTGCAAATATTCTGTTTTTTTTTTTTCACCAACTAATGGAATGATGTCTTCCTAGGTGGACCCTCTATCTATCATGTGGCAGGCTAGATGAATCTGCAATTTTTTTGTTAGAGCAAACACCAAGAAAAATACGAAAATAAACAGGCAATAGATCCGCACAATACAGAGATTTAATGAGGTTCATACACCGGTGTGGTGTGCTCCGTCCTCGGGTGAAGAAGAAGATATTTCACTATGCAAAAGAGAGATTACACCCAAGTAACGGCAAGAAAACTCGCCTTGAGACCCTTGCTTGAAAAACCCCCAAAGTAAAATGACTTGCTCAACAATACGATAATACATATTATACTCCAAGTCGCATGTCGACCCATTGGGTTGCGGTCAATCCGGTCAAATCATACCGTGGGATTGTAGCCCCCGCACCCCCATATGAGATTAGTGATGGGCTTTAGGCCTGGGCCTATCGGCCCAACCCCTCTGCTTTCATAACAAATCTCAGAAAAGTTCCCATTCGGGTCGCATATGTCGGAACAGGACAAGAATTCAAGACAAACTTAACATTTTTAAACAGATAGAACCCAAGGTCCACTGTTCATGTATCAAGTTTAATCCAAACATAGTTAGCCAAGTGCCAAATTAAGCGTCAAAAATAAAAGTTCAAGAAGAATGAAACTACGAAAAAAAGGGCCGCCAGAAAGTGCAAAAGAAAATAAATGCCTAGGCATGGGAGTATATACTACTGAATTAGTATGAAATTTTATACGAATCGAATCCAGACCATTTTCACCTCAGAATTGCCACATCACCCTTCCACGCGACAAAACTAGGTGGATGTATATACCATCAAGTATATTCGTTCCCTCAAAGCCATCCAGTAAAACTTTGTCTGCATTTTCTTCTATAAGAAAAAGAATGAATTCTCCAATTCATTATTTCAAAATGATGTAAATAAGTGTATGAGCTATGCTCTCTGTATGTCCAAAATTTAGGCAACAACTAATGATCACAAAAACAAAACGGTAAAAACTAACAGATTTTCTATACAGAACTATTATATATCTAATAAGGCCAAACACCAAAAACTCCTCAGGGCAGTCATGATTTAGCCTCGCTAACATAGTTGTAATCACCTTCTTGTATTTTGAATATATACTGTTCAAAAAAGGCCCCTTACATTGTTCTTTCCCTCTTATAGACATAACCTCTGGCAAAGTACCAGTAGACAATCACTCCTGCTGTACTGAGCCCAGCAAGAAGCCAATAGAAGTAATCGAGATGTGCTCTATTGAGATTGTTTGAAAACCAGCTATCTCCACCACTCCCACTAGTCGCCTTCTCAATAACAGAGATAAGAATGCTACTAAGGAAGCTCCCTACACCAAAGATGCTAAGATAGAGGGAGAGACCTACACTTTGCAGCCCATTTGGCACCTGATCATAGAAAAATTCTTGCAGTCCAACCATAGTGAAGACATCAGCAACTCCAAACAGTACAAATTGAGGAACTAGCCACCACACACTCATTGGAACCGTTGCTTTTGGATTATCTACAAGCCCAGAGTCCATGGCAATCTTAAGCCTTTCCTTCTCAACTAGTGCTGCTACCACCATGGAGATCATGGATAGAATCATTCCTGTTCCAATTCTTTGGAGCATTGTTATTCCAGATGGTTTCCTGGTAAAAGCTCTGGAAATTGGAATGATAACGCGGTCAAAGATGGGAATGAAAAGAACAATAGATAAGTTGATGAAGCACTGCAGTGATGCAGCTGGAATCTTGAAGCCCGAACCTATTGATCTGTCCATTGTTGCACCCTGTTTTATGAAAAAGGTCGACGACTGTGCAAAGGCAATGGCATACACCAAACATGTAGCCCATATCGGAAACAATCTCAATACAGCCTTTGCTTCTTCCACTTCACTGAAGCTACATGCCTTTAGGTCTTTCTTCAGACCATCTGGACTGTCTGAGGTAGTAATCAATGCTTTGTCAAGAAACCTGTATCATTTGAAAGGACAAATTTGAGATTCATCATATTAATAGGACCTAATATATATATACATGAAGAGAAGGAATTGAACAACGCAACATACTGAGTAGCCTTGCGTTGTTTGATGTTTGTTGTTCTTTTTAATAGTTCTCATACCAATTGAACAATCTTTCTCTTACCTGTATTGGTGAGCACCATGAGAACTGTGAGTTTCTCCTACTTCCTCTTCAACAATGGGGGCTGAAGGGGTGATTCGCCAATTCTTTGCTGCTACGAAAAACACTCGGGATATTCTCATTATTGGGCTACCATTGTCATCCTTGAAACTATAGCGGTAAGTCTCGGTTCCAAGAAGGAAGACAGCAAGAGCTAACACCATGGAAACACATGGAATTCCGAAGCCGAGACCCCAGTTCATGTTATCTTGTATGTAGTTCAAAACTGTGAGTGAAACCACACTACCAGCATTAAATGCACAATACCACCAGTTGAAGAAGGAACTTCTGGATTTGCATTCCTTTGGATCTCTTGCATCAAACTGATCAGCTCCAAAAGCTTGTACGCATGGCTTGTGCCCTCCTTGGGCAAAGGCCACCAGATACAGAGAGAAGAAGAAAAGGATGATTTGTAATTCAGGAGGGCAAGAACTACTGCTATTGTTATCTTGACAGTTGGGTGGATTGAGAGCAGGAAGCACCGCCGACAGAGTTAACAAGCCTAGCCCCTGTCAATCCAACTACAAGATAATTATGATTTAATTAAGACCAAATCATCAAAAGAATTAAGACCAAAATAAAATTCTTGGTTTCTTAATTTGATTTGAGTATTGTAAGAACTTAATTCTCTACAGCAGGTGCTGCAGCAATCTCTCTTCAGCACCTCCAACGCATAGCCTCATGGGTTTACAATTTTTATTATGTTATCAAGTTTAACTGGAACAAGATCTTGCAAACAAGGTTACATTAAATTGTGAATGTGCTAGACAACTGGAAGCAAAGTAATAGATTAAAAGAAACATAGAAAGAGTAAGACGGCAGATAGCAATGAGGAAACATAGATATAATCAGGAAAATTGAGAATAAATGGAGAGGAGAAAAAAAAAGAGAGGATATTTTAACTAGCTAGCCACATCTGTTTGATACTGGAGAAGGATAAGAAGATCTCATCAATATAAAGCTTGATCCTAAGATAAGGTCTTCATTTTAGTTTACCTACATTGTGATCAAGTTCACATCAGTAAATATTGCTTGATCCTAAGATAATGTTCTTTTCTCATTTAAGTACACCTACACTGTGATTCAAAGTTTCAGAACCTAAAGCAGGATCTTAATCTTGTCTGAAGGCTGTACTAATTAGCATTTCAGTATGGTTTGGAGAGTTCTCAGGGATTGATGGCTAGTTGGCCACTCAAGTGTTGTTGGTTACCATATGTTATGCCTGGGAACCCATATGCACTCCTGTTTACAGAACCCTGGTCTAATAGAGGATCTCTCCTTCGAAAGTTAATAGTGATAGAATAATATGATAGATCTAGAACACAAACAATATACAATAATAGAGATTCAATTGAACCATACCCAGATACATATCTCTTGTCAAAGGATGGATACATATCTCTTGTCAAAGGATTCCTCAAGTGTTCGCTTTTCTCTTTATCCGTTTTGTCTACTCTCCTCTCTATACAACTTGTGATAATAGCTACTAACTGGCTTAACTACCTTTATATAGACAAGAAGAATGGACTAACATTGAAACAAAGTATAACTGGGACTCTCCCATGATAAGGCCAATTATAAATAGTCACTTAATTCTTCACAATTTAAGACGGTTAATTGAAGTCCGTAATATTCATTAGGAGATTACTCTCAATTGGACTTTCATTCAACCAAGTCTTCTAATCAAGATCCATCCATTAATCCAAATCCATACAATGACTAGATGTTGACCCATACATATTGAAAACATTATAGATAGTAAACAACGTAGTTAGCGTGCCACATCCAAACAACGGTTCTACCTTCCTCCGTCAAAGTTATAATTAGTTCACCACAAAATATGCATTTATAATTAACAATGCATACACATTTTTAGCGCAATGGTCAGGTAAAAAATATAAAATATGTGTAGTGAGGAGTTTTTGGGTCACTATTTAGGTTCTTCCGGGATTGTCTAAATAATAGCTCTATAGTTATATTTAGAACTTGATACCTCCTTTTAATTGTCTCTTGTCTTATTTTTTAAAAGATCTTTAGGTTAAGAATGTAAAAGGTTTTTCAAAAAAACTTGAAATGACTTATCTTTTTTTGGTGGAAATAAACCAATGCATTAGAACCTGAAGCCAACATTTACCTGAGGATCACAAATTTCCTTCAGCCACGGAATGGAATATGGCCGAATCTTCATACACGCATTAGACATAGCCTCTTGAGCTGTGGAAACCGCAACAACATTGGATTCCCTATGAATAAGAAAGAAATGGCATTGGGCAATTCTAGATGCTAGAACCGACTTATCATATATATGTTAAATGATAGTATTTACCCCCATTGGGAAAAAAATTTATTATATTAAAAGGGCAAAAGTATAAGATTATAAATTATTTCACTGGGATATTAACAATCCTATTCTAATGACATATAAATCTTTATGCTATGCTTGGTTGTCAACAAATAAAAAAAAAAAATTAATAATAATAATAATAATTTTTTGAATTTTAAGAGAGAATAGATATATAATAAAATTTTGAATTTTGAGAGAGATAGATATATAAATCATCACGATGATTTTCGCCTAGTTTTGTTTTTCCACCACCTTTAAGTAACAAAACTACCAATTTTTTCTCATCTGCAGATTAAAACTAACGGGCCCTCAGTTTCTTGTATACTCTTGTCAGAATAGTACCCATCTTCCTAACATGGATCGGTTAATTCATGTTCAGAATCATATTTCTTCTCTTTTATGAGGAGGATGATTTTTCTTGAAATAAAAATCGCTTCTGATAATTTCATGACTCAATCTTTAAGACTAGGAACAGGGGTGTCAAGCGGTCGGGCTGAGCCAGTCTTGGTCGGATCTAAGTGGGCTCAACCAATTTCTAAGGCTGCACCATGAACGTCCGTTTAGCTAAACGGGCTTAGCTAGAGAGGGTATGATACGACCAATACTCGGGTCGGTCGATTTCGGGCTTTAATCGGGCTGCCATAAACAGGCTTTAATCGGGTTATAGACCTATTTAACTTTAAACAGGTCCTCTATAAAACTGGTCCCTTAAATGTGTTTGAAGTGGAATACCAATAAAATGAGGCAAATATGTCATAGCAAAGAAAGATTATATAGCTAAAATAGATTAAGCTAAAGATGGGGAAAGTTGCTAAGTTACTAAGGTACTCGGTTTTTAACCTACGAAATTCAAATCAATTAAACTATGCCTAAAAAAGATGAATATTCAGATAACAATCACCACTATCTCAATTGCACACATCACATAGCCTTGGCATTAAATACAAATAGTATTAAAAAAAATACAAGTAGTAGTAATAAAGGGGTCGGGCTAGGTCAGGCTTAAAGGAATTGGTTCAAGTCGGGCTTGTAAATGTGTCGGGCCGGTCAGGCTAGGTGGTTGCACCGTCTACTACCTATTTATAAATGTGTAGGGCCCGACATGTTTATTAATCCATCCGGTCTAGGTTGGACCATAAACATGTCAGAATCGAATGGGTCCACCGGTGCAGGCCTGGAATTGACACCCCTAACTCAGACTATCCAATGGGTATTAAATGATTAAGTTCATGCTCAAGGGAATTACGCCTCTAATTCGTAGCTCAAAATAACTTTAGTTTATAATAGAGAAAAATAATGCTACCCATCAGCATTTTCTATGTCTAGACATAGCCTCTGGTTTCAAAGGATGTGAAAAACAATCCTACCCTTTAAAACCCGTGGCCATGTTTGGGTACGGGGAATGCAGATGGGTAGCGTTCCTCTACCCTTTGTAATATTGTTAGTAGTGAATGGTGGGAATGGTGAGTAGCATAAGGTAGAATTATGGTAGGAGCATAGTGGGTGGACTAGGTGGAGGTAGTCCGTGGTTGCACGGGGAATATATACGATGGTGTAGGGTGGGTGTGAAGATCGTCAACAATGATGGTGGTCATAGAGGCAGTAATGGTGAGTGGGGGTATAATTAGAAATATCGAGGTAGATACCCCAAATATAATTTTTCAAACGCTGGGTACTCAACCTCCAATTTCTTGGTGAATCGGATTGGCAATTGGCGTTGATCGATCCTATCGACTCACACTGATTGACTCTGATTATTGACCGGTTTTGACCGATTTGAATCGGGAATTGGTCTTGACCGACTCGGATTCCAATTCCGAGCATTAAAAGCTGTATTTGAGACCCATGAATCTTAAGATGTGGGACATATCGTACGGACAAGATCTCAACCCTTCGTGTTGCAATTATAAATTCGGATATGATCCGTGCACGCTATCCAAAAGAGCAGGAATTGCAGAAATTAGAGAGAGAGAGAGAGAGAGAGAGGAATGACCAGGATATAGAGGAGAGAAGCAAAGAAGATGGTGCGATAACGGCCAAGAAAAGCGTCGGCGATGAAAGCTCCAAAAAGAGGGAACATCATCACAGCCCCCAGCCAAACGTTGACGTTCTCCGC